>NW_026042369.1:492500-732197 GCF_023856365.1 Brienomyrus brachyistius | reverse complement strand
TAAATGCACACAAGGGGACAGATGAGAATGGATGAATAAATCTCGTATTAAGAGGATGATGATGTTACCTAAATTAAAAAGTAACATGGTGTGTGGTCATAATTTCCCTCCTATCTGTTAAATCAGACCTCAGCCTAAACACTAGAGTCCGAAATCCATTTCTAAGTGAAAAAGGAAACAGAAAAATGAAAACCCTACCTTGCAGTTCAGTGATTACCGCTATATGCTAATTACCCAGTATGCTTTCTGACTCTCCATCGACTGCTCTGCTCCTACCAGGGCAGCCAAACAGAGGCGCAAGGCGGACCGCATCGTGCTGGAATGTCAGGAACAGGCCTACTGGCTCGTCAACAGACCGCCAGTAAGCACCTCCCCCGAAACCCCTGACTCCCTACATCTGCCCCGGCGAAAACCCAGTATGCTGTGATTAGAGTAAAGCACACACTGGGTAAACCTGAACTCAATGCACCTTGGCAGCTCGAATATCGCCTCAGGCTGGGGGCGATTCTAGGATTTTTTTGAGGTTGTGGGGCAGAGTGGTGGCTCTGGGCCTAGGGATCTGTGCAAGCAAGTGGAAGGTTGTTGGTTCAAATCCTGTGAATGCCCAGAGTGATTCTACTCCGTTGGGCCTTTCAGCAAGGGCCTTAACCTGCAATTGCTTTGTCCTGGGTATGACATTAATCTACATGCAGGCCTGTTAGGAGATCCTTCAACTTACAGGGGAAACTTGGCAGGATTGGCAGGAAGGCATAGGCAGGGTCCCATTCCCCCACAGAGAGCTGGGGGGTTGTGCAGTTCTCTCCCACGACAACGGGTTTGTTCAATGAAGGAAGGCAAAGGAAACATCTGTAAGGACATATGGAACATTTCCGGTATAATTTTCGATCTCCGTCATCTCCAGAGCATTGAGCTCAGCAAAATTCACGGGGGGGGAGTTTTATCTTCGTTAAGTAAGACACACAGAGTGTCTCCATGCATACTTTGTGGGGGAGGAATATATCACTTCAGGCCTGATAACCCACTACTGCTTCAGTGTGATCATGAAATATTTACTTAGCTGGGAAGAAGCCTATGTTCTGTGGGACGAGAGCTTTCAGAAGACAGACAGGACAGCAGGCTGCGGGAATGAGCAACTGCACCCTCGCTGAGTGTAATTTGGAGTTCATGAATAACACAGGAGAGTGGAGAATGAAAGTGTGGGACAGGAGCAGAGTGTGGTGTGTATCTGGCTTAATCCCGGCCATCACTAGGGCCCCTTTCTGCTGGGTGCGCAGAATCTCTCAGGGCTAATAAGCATCAGCGTTTATGTGGGCCATTATCCCCATCCGGGGCGGCATCAGGAGGTGGGAATGGCAGCCACGCAGCTGCGGATCACATCCTAAATTCAGCTTATTTTGCAGATGTACCTTTTATTGAGACTAGAGCAGTTGGGGGTTTAGGGACTTCTCTCAGGGGTCCAGTGGTGATGTCACTCTGCTGACTGTGGGATTTAAACCGGCAACCTTCCAGTCATAGGCGGCGACTGCCAACCCGCTCAGCCACACACCACCCTCATTGATGAAACCCACCGTTTTGACGCCAATTAGACGGAAACACAGTTGAGCCAAAAACCACGCAGCGTAGGGCCCCCCAGTCAGGTGCTGCTCGTGTTTAAAAGGCAGGGACGCTCTGCACTCTGGTACGGCCAGGTGGACGGGGGAAGCTGGGGGGGGGGGGGATTAAAACCAGCAAATGACAAAATGGCCGCTTCCTGCCTCCTTTCTCTTTGCCCGAGAAACACGAGACGCATCGCTAAGACTGGTGATGCTTGGATCTGGGAGAGAGGAGTGCGAAGGGACTGGGAGACGGCCTGAAGCTAAAATGCAGACATGCTGTGTTTGCGTCTCCCCCCCCACCACCCCCCCACTTGTTGGGCCTTTTAAACGAGCTGGAAGAGGATCCCACCTCCGGAATACCGGATCCATTATCTGACCTCTATTCCTGCGGCTCAGGCTTAATGCTGCATGTTAGCGGAGAGATAATGGATGTAATTGCAAATAGCAGCGTAATAATTTGCCAAATAGTCTCTCTGCTGTTAAGTCCTGAGCTGATCTGAAGCACTTTAATTGGGATTTAAGGAAACCATGTTAAATCAGATTGCATTCAGTATCGACATTTGGTTAGTTTATTCTGTAAAGCAGGGTACCCCAGTCCTGATCATGGATACTGTGTCACCGACTGGCCCTCCAGGACCGAATGGTCCTTTTGGACAGCTGTCACACTGTCCCCTACTGGGCAGTGTCGCCATGGGCTGTACCCAGTGGCATCATGGGAAATGTGACCAGTAGTGCTAAGGGGTATTAATGCAGCGTTAGACCGGCGTCAGTCTGCTTGAGAGAAACGAGCTCACTCTTCATCTGAAGTTCAGCTAAGGATTTCTCACCCTCTGATTTTCTGCAGCCGGGAACATTCAGCGTTCAAGAACAAGGCCCTGAGCGAAGGAACCGGCACAACTCCCGAGTCCAGCTGGTCTGAGCTTTTTATTAAGCATATACATTTTTTCCGTAATGCCAGTACCTGCTGTTTATCGCCTCTGTCAGTCACAGGACCGGATCCGGGCAAACAAGAGAGCCGCTCGGGGCCTAGATAAGATCAAAGTCATGAAGAAAAAATATGTATATTAATATCTATATATATATGGCAGCTATAGGCAGAATAGGCTGTTGCCTTGGGCCCCCAAATTACCCAAGGAAGTGAAGTGATAATCAGTGTTTTTGGTGGGAGGGCATCCGAGGGAAGCTCGTGTGTGAGTGTGACAGCACTTCGTTGTGCTCATCTTTCTGTCTCACTTCTTCCTCACTTCCTGCTCTCGTTTTCCATGCTAACGTAAGTACGTCAGCAGTCCCACAATACATACTCGTAATAGTGCTATATTATTCATGGTTTCTAGACTGGATGTCTGCTTAGTAAAGCCAGGAGCTGAGTGTGAGCAGAATTCCTACTGTCTGATTCCTTGCATGTGATTCGCTCGTGGGAGTTTTACCCTCACAAAAATGTTCTGAGGGCAGAAGGAAAAATGATTGGTTCAGAGAGATAACCAATTAGATTGTAGAGGAGGTGGGTCTAAGGAACTAGAGGAGGCAGGAACAAGACATCTGATTGGTTGACCCCCCCCCCTCCTCTAGTTGCCTGTATCCACCACTTCTACAGTCTGATTGGTTATCTCTCTGAACCAATGAACCTTGTGCCCTCAGAACATTTTTGCGCAAGTAAAACTCCCATAAACATGTGGCTTATATCATGTTTAGAGACGGTTTTGTTTCTTCCTTCTTTACAGAACAGAACGCGGACTACTACAAAAGAGAGGTAAGCCTGAAAGAATTTAGAGTGAACCTATTTCAGCTGATGGGATGGTTGCCAAGAACAACCAAAGAGGGTGATTAAGTGGGCTCTTAAGAATGCTGTCATAAGAAAATTGCTTCGGAAGGATCTACATCTGTGTTGTCGTTTTCTTTTGTTGGCTCTCAGATATTGACAAATTCTGTTTAAAGGTACAACAGCATGGCTCTTATCAGGGCTTGGATGTGTACCATGCTGTGCCTTTTTTCTGACTCTTATATTCCCCGTGTGATTTTTCATGGCTCCCGACACCAGATTGAACACATCAGGAAATCCCTGGGCCGCTCGAGGGTCAAGTCCTCCATCTGCCTGGAAAGGTTGGATAACAGCCTCCCCCACCTACCCCCCCCCAACACCTGTGATTCAGCCTCAGTCCCAGCATAGCTGGGGGACCACTGGTTCGACACCAGTCCACATTAGTCCCTAACTGGGGGATATCTCTGGGTATTCTGTATACTGTGCCTCTGATTGGTGGGGGGGGGGGATCTATTTCATGTTAATTCTGACAAAAATGCTGGGGACTGCTCTTTGTGAAAATCTAACCTCGTTATTTCGTTCTTTCGTCCATCTGCCCATCCATCTTTCACCATAAATCTCAGAGTCACACATATCCTGGATTAATGATGCCTAACTAATATTGAAACCGGTTGACTATTAAACTGAATTGAACTGTATTTAACTGCAAATAATTACTTAATATTGATCAGAAGGTCGCCGGTTCAAGCCTGGCTTCAGCACACTTGTGGGTCCTTGAACAAGGCCCTTAACCCCCAGGTTCCTGGGAGCCTCTACGGGCAGCTGCCCTTTGCTACCAAGCTTTCTCTCACCTATGGAGAGCAAGATGGAGGAGATGAAAAGAGAATTTCCTTATAGGGTTCAATGACGTATAATCATTTCGTCACCATTTCGAGCTCCAGTTTGCTGGAATATGCCAGCATTGAACCTGAATATTTGATGACTTGCAAGGATTATAGAAAGTAGGACTAAAACTGGGAATGGCTGGTCTTCTGTGTTCAGCTTCCTTAAGTTCAGCGAGCAGTACCTGAACCATGACCCCATGATGCAAGGCTGCCCCCCCAGCAACCCCTGGATAACAGATGACACGGCACTCTGGACGCTGAATGCCGACATGTGAGTGTGCGTTACCGCGCCCCATCCTGCCTCTTCAGGGCCACACCCCCAGAGGTGACTGTCGTCTCTTCACTTCCACGCCTCCTGGTGCAGGGTGGAGACACCCACCAAGCTGCGGGTGGAACGATGGGGGTTCGGCTTCACGGAGCTCCTTAGGGACCCTCTGGGACGGTGCAAGTTCAGGGAGTACCTGGAGAAGGAGTTCAGTGGTGAGCAGCATGTAGACCCCCCCGCCCAAGTAGATCAGCTTCATGGAGGCATCGTCAGCAAGTAAGAATCATATTCATTATTTGATCACTGCGGGCCTATTTGGGCAGTGTGTGACTCAGCAGATTGGGATTCATTGCAGGAGGTCATCAGCTCAAATCCCAGAGTCAGCTGAGTGACCTCACTATTGGGCCGTCGATCAGTTACTCCAGGGACTGACTGACCCTGCCCTCTCAAAAAAAAAAAAAAATAGGATCTAGCATCTGCTAAATTAATAATCATGATCCCTCTATGAAAGGCAATTCTCCTCCATATTGGCATCGTGATGAGCGCCTCCTGCAGGTAGCTGATGCATGCGCTGTTTCATTCACAGTGGAGAACCTCTGTTTCTGGGAGGCCTGTGAGGACATCCGGCACGGCGAGAGCGCTACGATCCCGCAGAAGGTGGAAGAGGTCTACAAGTGAGTGCGACCTTGTGGTCCAGTGGGACAGTTTGCATCCCAGTTGAATTTAGAGCAGGCCCTGATGTGGCACTTGCTTACTCCCAGTGGGACTGCAAAGCTCAGGCTCATCACTTCCTTCCCCCCAGGCAGTTCCTGGCCCCGGGAGCCAGCAAGTGGGTAAACGTGGACAGCAAGACCATGGAGAAGACCCTGCAGGGCATGAAAAGCCCACATCGTTTTGTCCTGGATGACGCCCAGATGCACATCTATTTCCTGATGAAGAAGGTAGGAGCATTAACTGTGCACAGCCATGAAAGTGGATGACAGCTTCATTAAAACGGGCTCTCGGCCTCTCCTCTCACCCTCAGGACTCCTACGCCCGCTATTTAAAGTCCGATCTCTACAAAAACATGCTGGCTAGAGCCATAGAACCACAAGAGACCAAAAAAAGGTAAAACTATTATCTTCTATAAAAGGGGTCTTTCTGTAATATATTCCATGTATTTTATATAAGGGGATAAGACTCATATTGGTGTGGGATACACACAGGTTCTGTTTCTGGGGTTGTTAACGATTAATTCCAGGGATTTTTGGGCTTAGTGTGAACTGCTGGCTTCAGCTTAGCTTCGTCACTAAGACTACACAGAGTTCTGTAATGTTAATTGCTTTTGCGTCCCCTGTGATGCTCTCCAGTTTCTGTTTGTAATTCCACGGTAGTCAAGGATTTTCCAACATGGCTGACTTAGAAAAGGCAGTGCCACAAGTGTTAGCGGAACGCTAACATGTTCTCCTTCCCATCATGCCCCAGTGTCTTTCCCTTTGTGAGACGCCAGCGGCACTCCAGCCGTAACCCTGCCCTTTTCGCCCAGGCCTTAGAGGACAACGGCAAGACCAAGTCCCTGGGGTCACCAGCAAGTCCCACAGCAGCCTGCTCTTCCTAACACTGCCTCCTGGGGGGGGGATGCACTCTGAGCTCACTGCTGCCCCACAGAGGCTGTTTGGGGGCGGTGCTCTGCTGCTCTATTTGACGCAGTCTTCCAGGATTTTTAACTTCGGATGTATTTTTATTATAGTGTCATGTTAAATAAGAACAGACTAAATTATGGTTTAGATCAGAAGTGAGAAAAGTCCTGTGTCTCTATATATAGGAAAAGTTTATTTCATTAGTAACAGACAAACCATAGTTGAGCCAAATATTGCCTTATTACTAAGTAATAAACATCTGCATACAACTTTCACTGAAACAATGGTTGTAATAGATAAATAGCCATTTAAAACTTGGCATTTAGCTCAGTGCTTATAATGTGGATTGTGTCCCATATTCCAGATCAAAACTGTGCAGTTTCGAACCTGCATCATGTCTGCTTCAGATTCCAGCAGCTTCTCTCATCCTTTGTTCATTTACTTCTTCAGCATTTCTCAATAAATTAAGCAAGTTTTTAATTCACCTTTAGTGGAATTCTGTCACTTAAATACCAAAATAGAATAACACAGGTGTCGTACTTTTCAACCATTTTTCTTTTGGCTTATAAACGGCATGTGCTACTCTGAGATCACTGACCTGCTGGAGATGTGGTTCGGAACCGCAGGTGACCTCGAGTTCTTTTTTTTTTCCTCCGTGGAGGGAATCAAACAACAAAAGAGATTAGCCAGAGATCCACCCTGCACGGACTTGCTGGTATGATGGGAACGGGACCTAGATTTACTGGAAGCACAAAGAGAGCAAACTAAATTCTGCCCAACAGACAGGCGGAACAAATCGCTACAAAAGGTTTCAGTCACCTGTCTCCCCTGCCAGGACAGCACCTCCCTCCCACAGCGCACCAACAATACATTATACTATTATACCGTGTCTTGGAAAAGTATTGGAATCCTACTTAGTGTTTTAAAAAGCAGCACATTTCTAAATTATCTATATCCCAGTCCCTGAAAGCTATAACTAAAGATTACTGAGGGTAAGATGAATCTCTGCTGCATCTCATAAGTTCATTAAAAATCGAAACTTCCTTTCTTTCAGAACTGAATTTTCTGCCATGTTGGTCTTTAAAATTGTCCATTCGGCTCCAACAAGCTTTCGAACTCCAGTTTGAATGAAATATTGGGCTGCGAATGTGAAGTAGACAGGGTCATGGTGAGGAATGCGTCAGGAATATGGGGCGTGTCTGGAAGTCTGTGTCCATCACCAAAGCCTGTGATATTCATTATTGGCGGTTTGTTTATTGGCTGCTAAGGCTCACAATGGAAGCTCAATACTAAGTGTTTTGAATTACTGAAGTTTGCATGTTGACGGAGCCGGGATGGATGGATGGATGGATAGATAAATGTTTAATAATACATGCAGTACAAGTGTCAAACTAACTTTACCAGACAAGCCCATTAAAACGAGGCTCTCAGTTTCTCTTGAAATTCTTATGTAAAAAAAAAAAAAAATAATAATAATAAACTACTTTGCATGTTACTTTTTAATAGATTTCCTTTTTAAAAAATTAAATCTGACTACGCAAATCCTTCAACTCCTACACTACCCATCAAGGCAATCCTCAGGATTCCAGCAGCACAGAGTTAACTGATGTTCTGCGCGGTTCTTAAAAATGCATGAAACTCGCGAGATAAAAATAAAACAACCGCAACAGAGAATACTGAAATTCCGTCTTCATATAAGGTGGCGCGCAATGTTCTCTGCGGGCCCCGCGCGGGCCCCCGGGCGTCAGAGGGTCCGGCCGCCCGGCCCCCCGACCCGAGGGGCACCCCTACTTTCCCCGGGAGGCCCCGTCCCGCCGGGTTCCACCGCCCCTCCCGGGCGCCGGGGTCGGTGGGCCCCACAGGCGTACCCGGGCGCCGTCGCCGCTTTAAGACTGCCGTCTAGGGCTACGAGACGGGGCTGCGGAGCCGGAGGTCGCGCGTTCGAATCCGGCCTCGGCCGTGAAAAGAAAAATACGATAAATAGATTTATTTCGCAAGTTTACATTAATAATAGCTAATGTATAATTACTAAATATGTAATATGTATATAAACTGAAGAAAAATCAATTTATTGTATTTTTATTTCATTTATTTTGCAAGTTTATCATCATTATTTATTATTGCAAGTTTATATTGATAATTACTAATGTATAATCACTAAATAATTACTAAAGTCAAAGGTGATCCAGCTCTGAAAATGATATTTATCATTAGATATTATTGCAAGTTTATATTAATAATTACTAATGTATAATTACTCTATAATTACTAAAGTCAAAGGTGATCCAGCTCTGAAAATGATATTTATTATTAGATATTCAAAAGTCAGATATACACCTCACCTGGGAGGGAACAAAGAATTCCTCTGTGTGTGTGTGTGTGTGTGTGTGTGTGTGTGTGTGTGTGCGTGTGTGTGTGTGTGTGTATGTATATATTTATCTATACCTGTATGGGGGGGGAGAAGTCTCGTACACACTTTGCTTCAGAAAAAAAAAACATTTATTTATAAAAACATATAAAATTATTCAAACAAATAACATATTAAATATATAAATATATATAAAACATATTTACTATTATACATACATACATACATTACATACATTACATACATACATACATACATACATACATACATACATACATACATGAACACTTTATACGTATAAAAGACGTGAAAATTTAGTCAGTGCGGCTACTCCTGCCGTGCCTTCCAGTCCTCGAAGGAAATGCCTTCTGCCCTCTCACAGAAGAATTTGTTTCTAAATCTCCTGTGTCCATACTGTTGACGCCGCGGCTGCCCACACTTGCTGCACGTATAGTGCTGGTGAGTGACATGTGGTGTCACGGGGAGACCCTGCTCAGTGGCCTGGGCTTCAGCTGCCTTCCTCCGCCTCCACTCGGTGGTCCGGCTCCAAGACTTTAACCCGGGCAGGTTGCCGGGGACGTCCGACTGCGAGGGAGCCGGCGGGGGTGTCGGCGGGGCAGCTGTCCTGGCTAGCCCAGGCATCAGCAGGACAAGTAAGGGGGCAGCCGGGATGGACGCAGAGGGCAGAGGAGCAGGCTGGGGCTGCGGAGCAGGAGCAGGAGCAGGAGCAGGCTGGGGCTGCGGAGCAGGAGCAGGCTGGGGCTGCCGTCTCCGCACAGCCTGCCCGGACAGGTCTGGAGGGGCGGCGAAGGTGAACGGCCTCAGGTCAGAAGGAGGTTCTGCTGGCTCTGGCTCCTTCTGCCTGGGCTCTGGTAGAGGGGTGGGTGTCGTCAGGCTGGGAGTGGGGAGAGGGATGTCCATAGAGAGCACGGCTTGCTCCCGCCTCTTCACCAAATCGTTATGCCTATGGGGAAATGAGAGGTTTATTTTTAAAAAATAACCTTAGTGAGCATTCATCGATAAGCCATAAATAAAAAACCCTCAGTTCAGCTGATCCCAAATATGGGCTGAAGACTTACCAAACGGACAGCGTACGCTGGTTGATTTCAAAAAGCTGCAGCGACGTGGCCTGCATGAGCCCCGGGCTGCTCAGAACCAGCTGTCTGATCCTGCCGTAATCCTGCAGGATGACAGTCCAGCGGTTCTGCTTCACCCCAGCGATCTTCCGACCAGCCGGGTGAAGTGAGCAGAGCTCCAGGCAGATGGCCTCCACCAGTCTGCTCACGTTAGGCCACTGTGCAGGCCCGGTGCCTTGGCCCAGCAGGCAGCTGCCCAAAAAAGAATTTAGAAGTTAGGCCAAGCGTAACCCAGCGGCAGAGTACGCATGCCTGGAAATCTGTAATATCACTGGTCTACACAAAACGATTAACTCACCGCTTCAGGCTTTCTTTCCCAGCGCACACTGACGTTTTCGAGTGGCTGGCCTTGAACCTGCCCTGAAGGAGCCGCTCCCTGTGCCTCGGTGGGTAGGAGACACGCTGCCTGTCTCTCTCCGGCAGGTTGTTCCAGAGAGAGACGATGGTGGCAACGTGACTCTCCGCGACACAGGGCTCCTCGCGTAGCCCCACCAGGTACCTCGCCAGCCTGACCACGCGGTCGTACCCCGGGGCTCCGTCAGGGCCTCTGAAAACCTGACAGGATGACAAAAGGGAGTAAAGTGTGAGTGGAGTGAAAGAGCACTGCAAATTTCCATCAGGCGAATAACTGAATAAGTAAATCAATTAACGAATTAATTAATTGACAAATTAATAGCCGAATTAATTAGTGAATTAAATTAATAAATTGTGATTAATTTAAAAAACTCAATGAACATAGATTCTGCTTCTCCGGTCTGGGGCTTACGTCATCGCCGCCATCGTTGTCGTCTCTGTCGTCGTCGTCGTCAGCAGCTGCTGCAGCTGCAGGAGCGGGAGGAGCTGCAGCTGCAGCTGCTGGAGCAGGAGCAGGAGGAGCTGGAGCAGGAGCAGGAGGAGCTGGAGCAGGAGGAGCTGGAGCAGCAGTGCTTGGAGTGCTGGGGCCTGGGTCCGCGGGCAGCCGTGCGCGAGAGGAGGGGACCTCTGCCACGGCGGGTGAGGAGAGCCGAGTGAGGGAGCTGCCCATTAAGTGCGGTGAGGAAATGGTGGGGTCATGTTCCTCTTCCGGGCCTCCCTCTTCAAAGCCCTCATCCTCCAGGCTCTCCAGGACATCGGGGGTGCCGTCGGGGGCGTCAGGGTCATGGCCGATGTCCTCCCTCAGCACCAAGCACTGCTGGGAGTAGAGGTACTCCACCCCGATGAGCTCTCCTGCAGCGGAACGAGGGTTACAGAATTACGGCAGATCATACAAAGCCGTAACCCTCACGCGACAGGGTTAGACGGTCAGAAGGTGGTGATGGTCCGCATAGCCACACCTACCTGTGTACTCCCCCGGCTTTGTGTAGTCCTCAACCAGCTTGCGGCCCAGCAGCCGCTGGCTCAGCTGGTTGAGGCTGTGCTGCAGTTGCCCACCGTAGCAACGCAGCACCTGCTCCGGCTGGTCTACCGCTGCCGCCGCTCTGTCCTCGTTCCACTGCGCCAACCCTTCCAGCAGGTAGGCCTGGAAATTCTCCGCGTTCGCAGAGGTCCCTGTAAAAGAAAGGGAGCGCGCGCGCGTGTTTAAGTTGACGGCATCCGACGGCAAACGGCACGCGCGGAAAGCGTAAGGAGGACATGCTCACCAGGGATGAAGCGGTTGAGGTGGAGGTGGAACGACTCCAACGAGGTGGAGCCACGCGCGCAGCGGTAGGTGGGGAGGACGGTGCCTCCCTTGGTCAGCTGCCCCGTCTCCGTGTACAGCTGGAATCCAGGAGGGTCTTGGATGCAACCAAGGTGGCGCCTCTGGGTGTCCCATATGGCGTCCATCCTTTGGTTGTCCAGCAGGGGGATGCCCATCGTGTCCTTCACGTCCCTGAAGGCCGCCAGCAGCTGAGCGATGAGCTGCTCGGTCTCCTGTGCCCCGCGGGTACGGCGGCGACAGTGCCGAGCCAGCATCTTCGCGGTCAGCCTGCCAGTCAGCTGGTCTTCAGTCAGGCCCACGATGCCCTGCTTCCCCTCCAGTTCCGCCCGAACGGCCTGCATCAGACGAGCCACGTCTGCACTGTCCCACTCGAAGATGCACGACGACAGCTTCGCCATGAACAGGCCGTAGAGCTGGTGGCTGTCGGTGGTGACGCCCACAGCGAACCTTCGCATCAGGTGCCACACGTCCAGCCTGACGACCAGCTCCTCCCATTCGCAGAACATGGCTGCCGCTTTCGACTTCCCCACCGAAGAGCAGCAGTCCCTGTCCACGTACAGGAGCTTGGGTGGAGGGACTCCAGCTTCGCGGTAGCGCCGCATCAGCCCCGTGGCCATTGGCAACAGCCCGTCACCCTCATGGGCGGTGAGCACGGACATGAGGACTTGCCCGTGCTCGTTGCCCACGTTGGTTGCCCAGGCCATGGTTCTTGCCGCCGCGCCCGCCAGCTTCTTGGTCACCTGAAAGAGAAAAAATAAAAATAAAAAATGTCACCATCCATCGCATCGTCCACTTTTCTCAAAAGCCTGTGTCTGTGAGACAGAGAGAGAGAGAGAGAGAGAGAACGTGGTGAAAATTACCTTCTTTGTGGAATCCATCTTCAAGACGGATCCAAAAATGGAGGTGACCCTGGCCTTCATCTCCCCGATGCGAGCCCTGACGTCCTCGGCGTGCACCGTGAGGAGCCACTGGGGTGAGGGGACGGGCACCATGGGTGGTGGTGGTGCCACCTGCCGTGCGTCAGCGCCAGGGACCTGAAACCTGTCGCACACTGCCAGATATTGCAGTGTGCGTGCCATCCAGGTCTCACTGTGCTGCTCCCTCAGCTTGTTGAACAGCATGGACACGCTGTTGCCGAGGGAGCGCTGACGCATCAGCCTCACCACCTTCAGGTCACAGGACAACCTGTAAGCACAAACAAACAAACACACCCAGAGTTAAAGGTCTTCATTCAAAATCACCAACCTACACTAAGAGGCAGGTGCGTGTGTGTGTGTGCGCCTCTCTCTCAGGGGGGCAATTGAGGAGGTGTGAAAGAGCACAGTAGGGGGTCTGCGGGACCTAGGCCAGAACAATGGGTGCTAACGACTTCACACGTAGCAAGCCAGCGAGTGGTCACAGCAGATCAAAGCGGCCAAGCTGCCAGGTGCCAGATCAGAGAGGTCACAGCAGACACCGGGGCTCCGAGATGTTTGCGTCCCGACGCATCGCCAAGAGAGAAAATGCTTACCTATACGTCAGGATGGCCGGAAACTCTGCGCGGTGCGCAGGGTCCAGCTGCTTCAAGATGTCCCGTGACCAGCCCGCCACCTTCTTCTTACACAGACGGCATTCCAGGTACTCCGTGGCCATAAAGTACCAGCCGTCTATGTCCAGCACCCTCCTGACCGTCTTGTACAGTCCGCAGGACGTCAGACGCTGCCCGGCCCGGTGGCAGTTGGGCTGCCCGCACAGGAGCCTGAACGACCATATGCGGTAGGGCATCCACAGGAAGAAGGGGCGGGTGAAGAAGGGGGCGGGTGAAGCTGGCGGCTGGTGGAACACAGGGCGTGGTGCGGGCGGGTGCCACCACAACTGCAAGGAGTCGATAAGGACGGGCCTTCCGTCCTTATTCCTCCTGAACAGGGCGCGGCCGAGCCACTCGTGCTGCTCCTTTGGAAGCTGGGCCTTCCAGGCTTCTGGAAGGGGGACGTCCTACAAAGATGACAACAATAATAATGTCAATATTACCTCGTTCTATTCCGCATTTTTAGCATGAAATAAAGAAGAATGCAGTCATGGGAACATCTCACCTCAGAAGCAGCACGGGAAACCTCTCCCTTCGCGGGGGCTTTCCGGGGAGAGGAGCGTGAAGCGACCGCTTTGGGGGTGGGGGGCGGGGGCGCGGACAGACTGGCAGCTACATGCCAGTGTTGTTGGAAACATGACATACAGCATTTCTTTTAGTTTATTGCGAGCAGTGTTAAAAAGCGACTAGCAGAAGCCGTACTGTTATTTGATTGCACTAAATGATTAAAAAGTAAATAGAGATTGATTGACAAGATGAGCAAGTCAATGAATGAATGAATGAATGAATGAATGAAAGGCAAGCTTAAGCACAGGGCTACAGGCACGTAAAGAAAAGCTGGTGTGAGTACAAAGTTCTCTATGTAATTCACCTACTACGGCAGACAGGCAGACAGAACATGCAGGCCAATGCAGCCTAGGCTACCAGCACCAAGTACAATAAGGCTAATGTTCAGCTTTGCTGCTTACCTCAACCCACTTCAGCATTTAGGGCTAACAGAGATAAATAAATAATAACAACAACAAGAACGACAATGACAGTAAATATACAGTTCATAGTTTTTGTACCATTTGACAGATTTGTGCGCAATTCACAATATTCTCATTTATTCAGAAATACATTTCGACTCACCTGACGTCTCGTGCTCCGCTGCGCAGGCCAGGAGCTCGGCGTCAGAGGGCTCTGACAAACACGAGTGGAAAATATCTGAGTATACAAGTCTGAATAAAAGAACACTGGAGTCGTTAGTTCTGCATACACTATATTTAAAGTTTACCAGGAGCTGTGGTGGGCATCTCCTTAGAGGAGCCCGGAACGGCAAGGGGGACCTCGGAGGGCGCAGAGCTGGGCGGTGCCTGCTGCGCATCCCTCATCTGGATGTACTTCTTCAGTACATCCATTCTGGTCCCTGGCTTGCTCGACTGGCCCCTAACCCACTGGACATAGCTGTATGACAGGCAGGGGGGGGGGGGAACAGGACATGATTCATCAGTTGTCATCATTAAGAATTATAACCAACATTTAGCAGGCCACTACTAAGAGTGAGTGCTCACGTCCTATACATGAACTTTAAATAACTTTGCACAGACTACAATATGTAAAACAAAGACTTTACCTCCTCCTCTCCCTGTCCTTGGACTCGTACAGGTCCTTATAGGTGCAAGACTTGTGTGCACCGAACCCCACGAGAGTCTTGTGCGACGGAGCCTCCTGGCGCCGACGCTGCCTGATGACCTCGCTCATGCGGGGGAAGGAGCTGGCATACCTGTGTGCATAAATGGAATAAGAGATTGGTTAACATGGGACTTTTGTACTGATGTCGGTGGGATGTGGTGATTTTCTGCCTCGTTGGTCTAATCGCTTACCTGAGGAACACATCTTTGTTGCGCGTGGCGCCGCTCGCCGCCGCAGTGTCGCTCAGGTTGCCGGACTCCTTCTCCGCCTGATGCCCAGCCAGGACCATGGCAGCGTATCCGACGTCATTGGACAGGAGCCACTTGAAGGTTTTCCCCCGGTACCGGCCAAACTGGATAGCACACTCGCTTGCCACCAGCCGCTGGTCCCGGGGGTCTCCTCCTCGAGCCACCACTCTGCTCCTGGCCTCGGTCAATACTACCGCCGGATCCTTGGCCTGGCTCGGGGTCGTCCCAGTCTGGCCCACGAGGGCTCTCTGGGTGGCCAGTGCCTCGGGTGAGGGGCGCAGGGTGAGCTCCCCACTGTGCTCAAAGCGAAAAACTGGCACGGAGTCCATTTCTGATAGGAAAAAAAATAATAAACGGCTCAATAAATGCAAGCATAATGCAAGACAATTAAATAAAAAAAATATATATTGTTAAATTAAAAATATATTGATATATTAACATGCATTATTGGAGAATTTTTATTTTATGATTTTAATCAAACAGGGCTGTGCCTATGTTAAAAGTGCATTCTTTGAAAAAAATAAAAAATAAACGGCTCAATAAATGCAAGCGTAACGCAAGACATAATTAAATTGAAAAATACATATTGATATATTAAAATGCTTCCTTGAGAATTCTATTTTATGATTTTAATCAAACAGGGCTGTGCCTATGTTAAAAGTGCATTTTTTGAAAAAAAAAAAAAACTGAACGGCTCAATAAATGAAAGCGTAATGATAGACAAAATTAAATAAAAAAATACATATTGATATATTGAAATGCTTCCTTGAGAATTCTATTTTATGATTTTAAGCAAACAGGGCAGTGCCTATGTTAAAAGTGCATTCTTTGAAAAAAAAAACTAAACGGCTCAATAAATGAAAGCGTAATGATAGACAAAATTAAATAAAAAAATACATATTGATATATTGAAATGCTTCCTTGAGAATTCTATTTTATGATTTTAAGCAAACAGGGCAGTGCCTATGTTAAAAGTGCATTCTTTGAAAAAAAAAACTAAACGGCTCAATAAATGAAAGCGTAATGATAGACAAAATTAAATAAAAAAATACATATTGATATATTGAAATGCTTCCTTGAGAATTCTATTTTATGATTTTAAGCAAACAGGGCAGTGCCTATGTTAAAAGTGCATTCTTTGAAAAAAAAAACTAAACGGCTCAATAAATGAAAGCGTAATGATAGACAAAATTAAATAAAAAAATACATATTGATATATTGAAATGCTTCCTTGAGAATTCTATTTTATGATTTTAAGCAAACGGCTGTGTCTGTGTTAAAAGTGCATTCTTTGAAAAAAAAATAAAGTAAACGGCTCAATAAATGCAAGCGTAACGCAAGAAATAATTGAATAGAAATTTGTTGATATATTAATATAATGCTTCCTTGGGAGTTTTTTTTTTTTTTTATCTTTTTAATCAAACAGGAGAACTGCTTCTATATTAAATTACTTGCAAGAAGTATTACTAATGACAAAGGAAAAAAATGTTCTGAACGAAATATTTCTTTTAAATTACATTCTGAGCAGCGGCACTTTATGAAATATGACATATCGCATCAAGAAGAAAATGATGATCTGCAATGTACAAAATCGATCGGTGAAAGACCCGAAAAAAGAAGAATAACGGGGCGAGATTTCGGCACAAAGTCCGTTAGAAGCTTACCTGTAAGAGCTGTGCAAAACGGGAAAAACTAAGCAAAAAGTGCTGAAAGATGCAACGATAATAATGTCCCCGCAGCCTTAGTCCCCATTCATATAAGCGCGCCGGCAGGGGGGCGGGCCATAGCCGCGGGCGGGCGCACTCGCGGCTCGGCCAATGAGCGGAGGGAAATTTGAAACATCTCGCTGAAACATTTCGTCCCAGAGTGAGGCGGGACATAGCCGTGCCGGCCAATGGCGCAGGGAAACAGTCGCGTACTCTGCCAATCGCGCGGGGACAGTCCTGAAACATTTCAGCGGTGCCGGCCAATGGTGAGCCGTTACAGTTGAAACAATTGTTTCACTTAAAGCCGAAGATCGTCCGTCCGGTGGCGCAAGCAAGGATGACACGCAAATTCGTGAAGCATTCCATATTTTGCTTGGTTTCCCTGGTTCCTAACTTAATCAAACTGCATGCAATGATAGAGTCTAGTCAAGTGGCTTTTATTGTCATTTTGACCATATACAGTGATACAATACACAGTGAAATGAGACAGCATTCCTCCAGGACCATGGTACTATGTATAACACTACATCGACACAGGACTACATAAAGAGCAAGTGTGCAAAAACAGTGTGACACAAGACAGTGCAATAGAAGAAATAGAAGTGATGATAGGAGGTAAGACAGGGTAAGTGTGAAGTGCAACAGTGCAATTGGTTGTGCAAAACATTATTGAGGTATTGGACACCATGTGGAATATTCCTAAATGAAACTATTGCAATACTTCTCAAGGAATGGACGTTAGGAGGAAACCTGTTCAGTATAGATGATTGGAATAATCAGAAAAATATAAAGCAGCATGAAATTCTTTCACTGGAAAAGACTGAGCCTGGTACAAGCATCTTATGGTTATATGTGAAGATGAGGAAAATATCAGATGGCTATGCTGACTCAAATGTTATTTGTACCACAGTTCTGTATTTAGGTCTTTGAATCTAAAGTATCTGATACAGAACAGATGACCGGGGACATGTAGAATTGAGTCTCCAATGAAAAATGCTTGAAATTAACTCAACTCTGCATTTTAGAATGGAAACTCCCACTTGGACTTTGATCCTTTTTCATCATTCAGTTTACTAAAATATCATGCAGAATTTTTTTTGACACTTAAATGCTAAAGGAAGCGAGGATTTAATCCTTGAATCAAAAGAATTAGGTCCAGAAAAGATTACTGGAGAATTGTAAAAACCCTAACCCTAATCCTAGCCCTAACCCTAACCGGAGAGTTGTAAAGTTTTATCTAATGAAAATTCTTAAAATTGACTCTAATCTGCATTTTAAATTGGAAACTCCCACTTGGACTTTGACCTTTTTCCATCGTTCAGTTCATGAAGATATTCTGAGACAGATCATTTTTGACAAGTACATGCTAAAGAAAGTCTGTAATTTATTCCTTGAATCAAAAACTTTTGATCCAGGAAAGATTAGCAGAGAAGTGTGATTTTTTTTCTCCAATGACAATGCTTGAAATTGACTCTAATCTGCATTTTAAATTGGAAACTCCCACTTGGACTTTGACCCTCTTTCATCATTCAGTTGACTAAAATATCATGCAGAATTTCTTTTGACACTTAAATGCTAAAGGAAGCGAGGATTTAATCCTTGAATCAAAAGAATTAGGTCCAGAAAAGATTACTGGAGAATTGTAAAAACCCTAACCCTAATCCTAACCCTAACCCTAACCTGAGAGTTGTAAAATTTTATCTAATGAAAATGCTTGAAATTGACTCTAATCTGCATTTTAAATTGGAAACTCCCACTTTGACTTTGACCCTATTTCATCATTCAGTTGACTAAAATATCATGCAGAATTTTTTTTGACACTTAAATGCTAAAGGAAGCGAGGATTTAATCCTTGAATCAATAGAATTAGGTCCAGAAAAGATTACTGGAGAATTGTAAAAACCCTAACCCTAATCCTAGCCCTAACCCTAACCGGAGAGTTGTAAAATTTTATCTAATGAAAATTCTTAAAATTGACTCTAATCTGCATTTTAAATTGGAAACTCCCACTTGGACTTTGACCCTCTTTCATCATTCAGTTGACTAAAATATCATGCAGAATTTTTTTTGACACTTAAATGCTAAAGGAAGCGAGGAATTTAATCCTTGAATCAAAAGAATTAGGTCCTGAAAAGATTACTGGAGAATTGTAAAAACCCTAACCCTAATCCTAGCCCTAACCCTAACCGGAGAGTTGTAAAATTTTATCTAATGAAAATTCTTAAAATTGACTCTAATCTGCATTTTAAATTGGAAACTCCCACTTGGACTTTGACCTTTTTCCATCGTTCAGTTCATGAAGATATTCTGAGACAGATCATTTTTGACAAGTACATGCTAAAGAAAGTCTGTAATTTATTCCTTGAATCAAAAACTTTTGATCCAGGAAAGATTAGCAGAGAAGTGTGATTTTTTTCTCCAATGACAATGCTTGAAATTGACTCTAATCTGCATTTTAAATTGGAAACTCCCACTTGGACTTTGACCCTCTTTCATCATTCAGTTGACTAAAATATCATGCAGAATTTCTTTTGACACTTAAATGCTAAAGGAAGCGAGGATTTAATCCTTGAATCAAAAGAATTAGGTCCAGAAAAGATTACTGGAGAATTGTAAAAACCCTAACCCTAATCCTAGCCCTAACCCTAACCGGAGAGTTGTAAAATTTTATCTAATGAAAATTCTTAAAATTGACTCTAATCTGCATTTTAAATTGGAAACTCCCACTTGGACTTTGACCTTTATCCATCGTTCAGTTCATGAAGATATTCTGAGACAGATCATTTTTGACAAGTACATGCTACAGAAAGTCTGTAATTTATTCCTTGAAACAAAAACTTTTGATCCAGGAAAGATTAGCAGAGAAGTGTGATTTTTTTCTCCAATGACAATGCTTGAAATTGACTCTAATCTGCATTTTAAATTGGAAACTCCCACTTGGACTTTGACCCTCTTTCATCATTCAGTTGACTAAAATATCATGCAGAATTTCTTTTGACACTTAAATGCTAAAGGAAGCGAGGATTTAATCCTTGAATCAAAAGAATTAGGTCCAGAAAAGATTACTGGAGAATTGTAAAAACCCTAACCCTAATCCTAGCCCTAACCCTAACCGGAGAGTTGTAAAATTTTATCTAATGAAAATTCTTAAAATTGACTCTAATCTGCATTTTAAATTGGAAACTCCCACTTGGACTTTGACCTTTATCCATCGTTCAGTTCATGAAGATATTCTGAGACAGATCATTTTTGACAAGTACATGCTACAGAAAGTCTGTAATTTATTCCTTGAAACAAAAACTTTTGATCCAGGAAAGATTACCAGAGAAGTGTGATTTCTTTCTCCAATGACAATGCTTGAAATGGACTCTAATCTGCATATTATATTGGAAACTCCCACTTGGACTTTGACCCTATTTCATCATTCAGTTGACTAAAATATCATGCAGAATTTTTTTTGACACTTAAATGTTAAAGGAAGCGAGGATTTAATCCTTGAATCAATAGAATTAGGTCCAGAAAAGATTACTGGAGAATTGTAAAAACCCTAACCCTAATCCTAGCCCTATCCCTAACCGGAGAGTTGTAAAATTTTATCTAATGAAAATTCTTAAAATTGACTCTAATCTGCATTTTAAATTGGAAACTCCCACTTGGACTTTGACCTTTTTTCATCGTTCAGTTCATGAAGATATTCTGAGACAGATCATTTTTGACAAGTACATGCTAAAGAAAGTCTGTAATTTATTCCTTGAATCAAAAACTTTTGATCCAGGAAAGATTAGCAGAGAAGTGTGATTTTTTTTCTCCAATGACAATGCTTGAAATTGACTCTAATCTGCATTTTAAATTGGAAACTCCCACTTGGACTTTGACCCTCTTTCATCATTCAGTTGACTAAAATATCATGCAGAATTTCTTTTGACACTTAAATGCTAAAGGAAGCGAGGATTTAATCCTTGAATCAAAAGAATTAGGTCCAGAAAAGATTACTGGAGAATTGTAAAAACCCTAACCCTAATCCTAACCCTAACCCTAACCTGAGAGTTGTAAAATTTTATCTAATGAAAATGCTTGAAATTGACTCTAATCTGCATTTTAAATTGGAAACTCCCACTTTGACTTTGACCCTCTTTCATCATTCAGTTGACTAAAATGTCATGCAGAATTTTTTTTGACACTTAAATGCTAAAGGAAGCGAGGATTTAATCCTTGAATCAAAAGAATTAGGTCCAGAAAAGATTACTGGAGAATTGTAAAAACCCTAACCCTAATCCTAGCCCTAACCCTAACCGGAGAGTTGTAAAATTTTATCTAATGAAAATTCTTAAAATTGACTCTAATCTGCATTTTAAATTGGAAACTCCCACTTGGACTTTGACCTTTTTCCATCGTTCAGTTCATGAAGATATTCTGAGACAGATCATTTTTGACAAGTACATGCTACAGAAAGTCTGTAATTTATTCCTTGAATCAAAAACTTTTGATCCAGGAAAGATTAGCAGAGAAGTGTGATTTTTTTTCTCCAATGACAATGCTTGAAATTGACTCTAATCTGCATTTTAAATTGGAAACTCCCACTTGGACTTTGACCCTCTTTCATCATTCAGTTGACTAAAATATCATGCAGAATTTCTTTTGACACTTAAATGCTAAAGGAAGCGAGGATTTAATCCTTGAATCAAAAGAATTAGGTCCAGAAAAGATTACTGGAGAATTGTAAAAACCCTAACCCTAATCCTAACCCTAACCCTAACCTGAGAGTTGTAAAATTTTATCTAATGAAAATGCTTGAAATTGACTCTAATCTGCATTTTAAATTGGAAACTCCCACTTTGACTTTGACCCTATTTCATCATTCAGTTGACTAAAATATCATGCAGAATTTTTTTTGACACTTAAATGCTAAAGGAAGCGAGGATTTAATCCTTGAATCAATAGAATTAGGTCCAGAAAAGATTACTGGAGAATTGTAAAAACCCTAACCCTAATCCTAGCCCTAACCCTAACCGGAGAGTTGTAAAATTTTATCTAATGAAAATTCTTAAAATTGACTCTAATCTGCATTTTAAATTGGAAACTCCCACTTGGACTTTGACCCTCTTTCATCATTTAGTTGACTAAAATATCATGCAGAATTTTTTTTGACACTTAAATGCTAAAGGAAGCGAGGAATTTAATCCTTGAATCAAAAGAATTAGGTCCTGAAAAGATTACTGGAGAATTGTAAAAACCCTAACCCTAATCCTAGCCCTAACCCTAACCGGAGAGTTGTAAAATTTTATCTAATGAAAATTCTTAAAATTGACTCTAATCTGCATTTTAAATTGGAAACTCCCACTTGGACTTTGACCTTTTTCCATCGTTCAGTTCATGAAGATATTCTGAGACAGATCATTTTTGACAAGTACATGCTAAAGAAAGTCTGTAATTTATTCCTTGAATCAAAAACTTTTGATCCAGGAAAGATTAGCAGAGAAGTGTGATTTTTTTTCTCCAATGACAATGCTTGAAATTGACTCTAATCTGCATTTTAAATTGGAAACTCCCACTTGGACTTTGACCCTCTTTCATCATTCAGTTGACTAAAATATCATGCAGAATTTCTTTTGACACTTAAATGCTAAAGGAAGCGAGGATTTAATCCTTGAATCAAAAGAATTAGGTCCAGAAAAGATTACTGGAGAATTGTAAAAACCCTAACCCTAATCCTAGCCCTAACCCTAACCGGAGAGTTGTAAAATTTTATCTAATGAAAATTCTTAAAATTGACTCTAATCTGCATTTTAAATTGGAAACTCCCACTTGGACTTTGACCTTTTTCCATCGTTCAGTTCATGAAGATATTCTGAGACAGATCATTTTTGACAAGTACATGCTACAGAAAGTCTGTAATTTATTCCTAGAATCAAAAACTTTTGATCCAGGAAAGATTACCAGAGAAGTGTGATTTCTTTCTCCAATGACAATGCTTGAAATGGACTCTAATCTGCATATTATGTTGGAAACTCCCACTTGGACTTTGACCCTATTTCATCATTCAGTTGACTAAAATATCATGCAGAATTTTTTTTGACACTTAAATGCTAAAGGAAGCGAGGATTTAATCCTTGAATCAAAAGAATTAGGTCCAGAAAAGATTACTGGAGAATTGTAAAAACCCTAACCCTAATCCTAACCCTAACCCTAACCTGAGAGTTGTAAAATTTTATCTAATGAAAATGCTTGAAATTGACTCTAATCTGCATTTTAAATTGGAAACTCCCACTTTGACTTTGACCCTCTTTCATCATTCAGTTGACTAAAATGTCATGCAGAATTTTTTTTGACACTTAAATACTAAAGGAAGCGAGGAATTGAATCCTTGAATCAAAATAATTAGGTCCAGAAAAGATTACTGGAGAATTGTAAAAACCCTAACCCTAATCCTAGCCCTAACCCTAACCGGAGAGTTGTAAAATTTTATCTAATGAAAATTCTTAAAATTGACTCTAATCTGCATTTTAAATTGGAAACTCCCACTTGGACTTTGACCTTTTTCCATCGTTCAGTTCATGAAGATATTCTGAGACAGATCATTTTTGACAAGTACATGCTACAGAAAGTCTGTAATTTATTCCTTGAATCAAAAACTTTTGATCCAGGAAAGATTACCAGAGAAGTGTGATTTTTTTCTCCAATGACAATGCTTGAAATGGACTCTAATCTGCATATTAAATTGGAAACTCCCACTTGGACTTTGACCCTCTTTCATCATTCAGTTGACTAAAATATCATGCAGAATTTTTTTTGACACTTAAATGCTAAAGGAAGCGAGGATTTAATCCTTGAATCAATAGAATTAGGTCCAGAAAAGATTACTGGAGAATTGTAAAAACCCTAACCCTAATCCTAGCCCTAACCCTAACTGGAGAGTTGTAAAATTTTATCTAATGAAAATTCTCAAAATTGACTCTAATCTGCATTTTAAATTGGAAACTCCCACTTGGACTTTGACCTTTTTCCATCGTTCAGTTAATGAAGATATTCTGAGACAGATCATTTTTGACAAGTACATGCTATAGAAAGTCTGTCATTTATTCCTTGAATCAAAAACTTTTGATACAGGAAAGATTACCAGAGAAGTGTGATTTTTTTCTCCAATGACAATGCTTGAAATGGACTCTAATCTGCCTTTTAAATTGGAAACTCCCACTTGGACTTTGACCCTCTTTCATCATTCAGTTGACTAAAATATCATGCAGAATTATTTTTGACACTTAAATGCTAAAGGAAGCGAGGAATTGAATCCTTCAATCAAAAGAATTAGGTCCAGAAAAGATTACTGGAGAATTGTAAAAACCCTAACCCTAATCCTAGCCCTAACCCTAACCGGAGAGTTGTAAAATTTTATCTAATGAAAATGCTGGAAATTGACTGTAATCTGCATTTTAAATTGGAAACTCCCACTTGGACTTTGATCCTCTTTCATCTTTCAGTTCATGAAGATATTCTGAGACAGATCATTTTTGACAAGTACATGCTAAAGAAAGTGTGTAATTTAGTTCTTGAATCAAAAACTTTTGATCCAGGAAAGATTACCAGAGAAGTGTGATTTTTTTTCTCCAATGACAATGCTTGAAATTGACTCTAATCTGCATTTTAAATTGGAAACTCCCACTTGGACTTTGACCTTTTTTCATCGTTCAGTTCATGAAGATATTCTGAGACAGATCATTTTTGACAAGTACATGCTAAAGAAAGTCTGTAATTTATTCCTTGAATCAAAAACTTTTGATCCAGGAAAGATTACCAGAGAAGTGTGATTTTTTTTCTCCAATGACAATGCTTGAAATTGACTCTAATCTGCATTTTAAATTGGAAACTCCCACTTTGACTTTGACCCTCTTTCATCATTCAGTTGACTAAAATATCATGCAGATTTTTTTTTTGACACTTAAATGCTAAAGGAAGCGTGGATTTAATCCTTGAATCAAAAGAATTAGGTCCAGAAAAGATTACTGGAGAATTGTAAAAACCCTAACCCTAATCCTAACCCTAACCCTAACCTGAGAGTTGTAAAATTTTATCAAATGAAAATGCTTGAAATTGACTCTAATCTGCATTTTAAATTGGAAACTCCCACTTGGACTTTGACCGTCTTTCATCATTCAGTTGACTAAAATATCATGCAGAATTTTTTTTGACACTTAAATGCTAAAGGAAGCGAGGATTTAATCCTTGAATCAAAAGAATTAGGTCCAGAAAAGATTACTGGAGAATTGTAAAAACCCTAACCCTAATCCTAACCCTAACCCTAACCTGAGAGTTGTAAAATTTTATCAAATGAAAATGCTTGAAATTGACTCTAATCTGCATTTTAAATTGGAAACTCCCACTTGGACTTTGACCGTCTTTCATCATTCAGTTGACTAAAATATCATGCAGAATTTTTTTTGACACTTAAATGCTAAAGGAAGCGAGGATTTAATCCTTGAATCAAAAGAATTAGGTCCAGAAAAGATTACTGGAGAATTGTAAAAACCCTAACCCTAATCCTAACCCTAACCCTAACCTGAGAGTTGTAAAATTTTATCTAATGAAAATGCTTGAAATTGACTCTAATCTGCATTTTAAATTGGAAACTCCCACTTTGACTTTGACCCTCTTTCATCATTCAGTTGACTAAAATATCATGCAGAATTTTTTTTGACACTTAAATGCTAAAGGAAGCGAGGAATTGAATCCTTGAATCAAAAGAATTAGGTCCAGAAAAGATTACTGGAGAATTGTAAAAACCCTAACCCTAATCCTAGCCCTAACCCTAACCGGAGAGTTGTAAAATTTTATCTAATGAAAATTCTTAAAATTGACTCTAATCTGCATTTTAAATTGGAAACTCCCACTTGGACTTTGACCTTTTTCCATCGTTCAGTTCATGAAGATATTCTGAGACAGATCATTTTTGACAAGTACATGCTACAGAAAGTCTGTAATTTATTCCTTGAATCAAAAACTTTTGATCCAGGAAAGATTACCAGAGAAGTGTGATTTTTTTCTCCAATGACAATGCTTGAAATGGACTCTAATCTGCATATTATATTGGAAACTCCCACTTGGACTTTGACCCTATTTCATCATTCAGTTGACTAAAATATCATGCAGAATTTTTTTTGACACTTAAATGCTAAAGGAAGCGTGGATTTAATCCTTGAATCAAAAGAATTAGGTCCAGAAAAGATTACTGGAGAATTGTAAAAACCCTAACCCTAATCCTAACCCTAACCCTAACCTGAGAGTTGTAAAATTTTATCAAATGAAAATGCTTGAAATTGACTCTAATCTGCATTTTAAATTGGAAACTCCCACTTGGACTTTGACCGTCTTTCATCATTCAGTTGACTAAAATATCATGCAGAATTTTTTTTGACACTTAAATGCTAAAGGAAGCGAGGATTTAATCCTTGAATCAAAAGAATTAGGTCCAGAAAAGATTACTGGAGAATTGTAAAAACCCTAACCCTAATCCTAACCCTAACCCTAACCTGAGAGTTGTAAAATTTTATCTAATGAAAATGCTTGAAATTGACTCTAATCTGCATTTTAAATTGGAAACTCCCACTTTGACTTTGACCCTCTTTCATCATTCAGTTGACTAAAATATCATGCAGAATTTTTTTTGACACTTAAATGCTAAAGGAAGCGAGGAATTGAATCCTTGAATCAAAAGAATTAGGTCCAGAAAAGATTACTGGAGAATTGTAAAAACCCTAACCCTAATCCTAGCCCTAACCCTAACCGGAGAGTTGTAAAATTTTATCTAATGAAAATTCTTAAAATTGACTCTAATCTGCATTTTAAATTGGAAACTCTCACTTGGACTTTGACCTTTTTCCATCGTTCAGTTCATGAAGATATTCTGAGACAGATCATTTTTGACAAGTACATGCTACAGAAAGTCTGTAATTTATTCCTTGAATCAAAAACTTTTGATCCAGGAAAGATTACCAGAGAAGTGTGATTTTTTTCTCCAATGACAATGCTTGAAATGGACTCTAATCTGCATATTATATTGGAAACTCCCACTTGGACTTTGACCCTATTTCATCATTCAGTTGACTAAAATATCATGCAGAATTTTTTTTGACACTTAAATGCTAAAGGAAGCGAGGATTTAATCCTTGAATCAATAGAATTAGGTCCAGAAAAGATTACTGGAGAATTGTAAAAACCCTAACCCTAATCCTAGCCCTAACCCTAACCGGAGAGTTGTAAAATTTTATCTAATGAAAATTCTTAAAATTGACTCTAATCTGCATTTTAAATTGGAAACTCCCACTTGGACTTTGACCTTTTTCCATCGTTCAGTTAATGAAGATATTCTGAGACAGATCATTTTTGACAAGTACATGCTAAAGAAAGTGTGTAATTTAGTTCTTGAATCAAAAACTTTTGATCCAGGAAAGATTACCAGTGAAGGGTGATTTTTTTTTCTCCAAAAACAATGCTTGAAATTTACTCTAATCTGCATTTTAAATTGGAAACTCCCACTTGGACTTTGACCCTCTTTCATCATTCAGTTGACTAAAATATCATGCAGAATTTTTTTTGACACTTAAATGCTAAAGGAAGCGAGGATTTAATCCTTGAATCAAAAGAATTAGGTCCAGAAAAGATTACTGGAGAATTGTAAAAACCCTAACCCTAATCCTAGCCCTAACCCTAACCGGAGAGTTGTAAAATTTTATCTAATGAAAATGCTTGAAATTGACTCTAATTTTCATTTTAAATTGGAAACTCCCACTTGGACTTTGACCTTTTTTCATCGTTCAGTTCATGAAGATATTCTGAGACAGATCATTTTTGACAAGTACATGCTAAAGAAAGTCTGCAATTTATTCCTTGAATCAAAAACTTTTGATCCAGGAAATATTACCAGATAAGTGTGATTTTTTTCTCCAATGACAATGCTTGAAATTGACTCTAATCTGCATTTTATATTGGAAACTCCCACTTGGACTTTGACCCTCTTTCATCATTCAGTTGACTAAAATATCATGCAGAATTTTTTTTGACACTTAAATGCTAAAGGAAGCGAGGAATTTAATCCTTGAATCAAAAGAATTAGGTCCAGAAAAGATTACTGGAGAATTGTAAAAACCCTAACCCTAATCCTAGCCCTAACCCTAACCGGAGAGTTGTAAAATTTTATCTAATGAAAATGCTTGAAATTGACTCTAATTTGCATTTTAAATTGGAAACTCCCACTTGGACTTTGACCTTTTTTCATCGTTCAGTTCATGAAGATATTCTGAGACAGATCATTTTTGACAAGTACATGCTAAAGAAAGTCTGTAATTTATTCCTTGAATCAAAAACTTTTGATCCAGGAAAGATTACCAGAGAAGTGTGATTTTTTTCTCCAATGACAATGCTTGAAATTGACTCTAATCTGCATTTTAAATTGGAAACTCCCACTTGGACTTTGACCCTCTTTCATCATTCAGTTGACTAAAATATCATGCAGAATTTTTTTTGACACTTAAATGCTAAAGGAAGCGAGGAATTTAATCCTTGAATCAAAAGAATTAGGTCCAGAAAAGATTACTGGAGAATTGTAAAAACCCTAACCCTAATCCTAGCCCTAACCCTAACCGGAGAGTTGTAAAATTTTATCTAATGAAAATGCTTGAAATTGACTGTAATCTGCAATTTAAATTGGAAACTCCCACTTTGACTTTGACCCTCTTTCATCATTCAGTTGACTAAAATATAATGCAGAATTTTTTTTGACACTTAAATGCTAAAGGAAGCAAGGAATTTAATCCTTGAATCAAAAGAATTAGGTCCAGAAAAGATTACTGGAGAATTGTAAAAACCCCAACCCTAATCCTAGCCCTAACCCTAACCGGAGAGTTGTAAAATTTTATCTAATGAAAATGCTTGAAATTGACTGTAATCTGCATTTTAAACTGGAAACTCCCACTTTGACTTTGACCCTCTTTCATCATTCAGTTGACTAAAATATCATGCAGAATTTTTTTTGACACTTAAATGCTAAAGGAAGCAAGGAATTTAATCCTTGAATCAAAAGAATTAGGTCCATAAAAGATTACTGGAGAATTGTAAAAACCCTAACCCTAATCCTAGCCCTAACCCTAACCGGAGAGTTGTAAAATTTTATCTAATGAAAATGCTTGAAATTGTCTCTAATTTGCATTTTAAATTGGAAACTCCAACTTGGACTTTGACCTTTTTTCATCGTTTAGTTCATGAAGATATTCTGAGACAGATCATTTTTGACAAGTACATGCTAAAGAAAGTCTGTAATTTAATCCTTGAATCAAAAACTTTTGATCCAGGAAAGATTACCAGAGAAGTGTGATTTTTTTCTCCAGTGACAATGCTTGAAATTGACTCTAATCTGCATTTTATATTGGAAACTCCCACTTGGACTTTGACCCTCTTTCATCATTCAGTTGACTAAAATATCATGCAGAATTTTTTTTGACACTTAAATGCTAAAGGAAGCGAGGAATTTAATCCTTGAATCAAAAGAATTAGGTCCAGAAAAGATTACTGGAGAATTGTAAAAACCCTAACCCTAATCCTAGCCCTAACCCTAACCGGAGAGTTGTAAAATTTTATCTAATGAAAATGCTTGAAATTGACTGTAATCTGCAATTTAATTTGGAAACTCCCACTTTGACTTTGACCCTCTTTCATCATTCAGTTGACTAAAATATAATGCAGAATTTTTTTTGACACTTAAATGCTAAAGGAAGTAAGGAATTTAATCCTTGAATCAAAAGAATTAGGTCCAGAAAAGATTACTGGAGAATTGTAAAAACCCTAACCCTAATCCTAGCCCTAACCCTACCCGGAGAGTTGTAAAATTTTATCTAATAAAAATGCTTGAAATTGACTCTAATTTGCATTTTAAATTGGAAACTCCCACTTGGACTTTGACTTTTTTTCATCGTTCAGTTCATGAAGATATTCTGAGACAGATCATTTTTGACAAGTACATGCTAAAGAAAGTCTGTAATTTATTCCTTGAATCAAAAACTTTTGATCCAGGAAAGATTACCAGAGAAGTGTGATTTTTTTCTCCAATGACAATGCTTGAAATTGACTCTAATCTGCATTTTAAATTGGAAACTCCCACTTGGACTTTGACCCTCTTTCATCATTCAGTTGACTAAAATATCATGCAGAATTTTTTTTGACACTTAAATGCTAAAGGAAGCGAGGTATTTAATCCTTGAATCAAAAGAATTAGGTCCAGAAAAGATTACTGGAGAATTGTAAAAACCCTAACCCTAATCCTAGCCCTAACCCTAACCGGAGAGTTGTAAAATTTTATCTAATGAAAATGCTTGAAATTGACTCTAATTTGCATTTTAAATTGGAAACTCCCACTTGGACTTTGACCTTTTTTCATCGTTCAGTTCATGAAGATATTCTGAGACAGATCATTTTTGACAAGTACATGCTAAAGAAAGTCTGTAATTTATTCCTTGAATCAAAAACTTTTGATCCAGGAAAGATTACCAGAGAAGTGTGATTTTTTTCTCCAATGACAATGCTTGAAATTGACTCTAATCTGCATTTTAAATTGGAAACTCCCACTTGGACTTTGACCCTCTTTCATCATTCAGTTGACTAAAATATCATGCAGAATTTTTTTTGACACTTAAATGCTAAAGGAAGCAAGGAATTTAATCCTTGAATCAAAAGAATTAGGTCCAGAAAAGATTACTGGAGAATTGTAAAAACCCTAACCCTAATCCTAGCCCTAACCCTAACCGGAGAGTTGTAAAATTTTATCTAATGAAAATGCTTGAAATTGACTCTAATTTGCATTTTAAATTGGAAACTCCAACTTGGACTTTGACCTTTTTTCATCGTTTAGTTCATGAAGATATTCTGAGACAGATCATTTTTGACAAGTACATGCTAAAGGAAGCAAGGAATTTAATCCTTGAATCAAAAGAATTAGGTCCAGAAAAGATTACTGGAGAATTGTAAAAACCCCAACCCTAATCCTAGCCCTAACCCTAACCGGAGAGTTGTAAAATTTTATCTAATGAAAATGCTTGAAATTGACTGTAATCTGCATTTTAAACTGGAAACTCCCACTTGGACTTTGACCCTCTTTCATCATTCAGTTGACTAAAATATCATGCAGAATTTTTTTTGACACTTAAATGCTAAAGGAAGCGAGGAATTTAATCCTTGAATCAAAAGAATTAGGTCCAGAAAAGATTACTGGAGAATTGTAAAAACCCTAACCCTAATCCTAGCCCTAACCCTAACCGGAGAGTTGTAAAATTTTATCTAATGAAAATGCTTGAAATTGACTCTAATTTGCATTTTAAATTGGAAACTCCCACTTGGACTTTGACCTTTTTTCATCGTTCAGTTCATGAAGATATTCTGAGACAGATCATTTTTGACAAGTACATGCTAAAGAAAGTCTGTAATTTATTCCTTGAATCAAAAACTTTTGATCCAGGAAAGATTACCAGAGAAGTGTGATTTTTTTCTCCAATGACAATGCTTGAAATTGACTCTAATCTGCATTTTAAATTGGAAACTCCCACTTGGACTTTGACCCTCTTTCATCATTCAGTTGACTAAAATATCATGCAGAATTTTTTTTGACACTTAAATGCTAAAGGAAGCAAGGAATTTAATCCTTGAATCAAAAGAATTAGGTCCAGAAAAGATTACTGGAGAATTGTAAAAACCCTAACCCTAATCCTAACCCTAACCCTAACCGGAGAGTTGTAAAATTTTATCTAATGAAAATGCTTGAAATTGACTCTAATTTGCATTTTAAATTGGAAACTCCAACTTGGACTTTGACCTTTTTTCATCGTTTAGTTCATGAAGATATTCTGAGACAGATCATTTTTGACAAGTACATGCTAAAGGAAGCAAGGAATTTAATCCTTGAATCAAAAGAATTAGGTCCAGAAAAGATTACTGGAGAATTGTAAAAACCCCAACCCTAATCCTAGCCCTAACCCTAACCGGAGAGTTGTAAAATTTTATCTAATGAAAATGCTTGAAATTGACTGTAATCTGCATTTTAAACTGGAAACTCCCACTTTGACTTTGACCCTCTTTCATCATTCAGTTGACTAAAATATCATGCAGAATTTTTTTTTACACTTAAATGCTAAAGGAAGCAAGGAATTTAATCCTTGAATCAAAAGAATTAGGTCCAGAAAAGATTACTGTAGAATTGTAAAAACCCTAACCCTAATCCTAGCCCTAACCCTAACCGGAGAGTTGTAAAATTTTATCTAATGAAAATGCTTGAAATTGACTCTAATTTGCATTTTAAATTGGAAACTCCAACTTGGACTTTGACCTTTTTTCATCGTTTAGTTCATGAAGATATTCTGAGACAGATCATTTTTGACAAGTACATGCTAAAGAAAGTCTGTAATTTATTCCTTGAATCAAAAACTTTTGATCCAGGAAAGATTACCAGAGAAGTGTGATTTTTTTCTCCAGTGACAATGCTTGAAATTGACTCTAATCTGCATTTTATATTGGAAACTCCCACTTGGACTTTGACCCTCTTTCATCATTCAGTTGACTAAAATATCATGCAGAATTTTTTTTGACACTTAAATGCTAAAGGAAGCGAGGAATTTAATCCTTGAATCAAAAGAATTAGGTCCAGAAAAGATTACTGGAGAATTGTAAAAACCCTAACCCTAAACCTAGCCCTAACCCTAACCGGAGAGTTGTAAAATTTTATCTAATGAAAATGCTTGAAATTGACTGTAATCTGCAATTTAAATTGGAAACTCCCACTTTGACTTTGACCCTCTTTCATCATTCAGTTGACTAAAATATAATGCAGAATTTTTTTTGACACTTAAATGCTAAAGGAAGCAAGGAATTTAATCCTTGAATCAAAAGTATTAGGTCCAGAAAAGATTACTGGAGAATTGTAAAAACCCTAACCCTAATCCTAGCCCTAACCCTACCCGGAGAGTTGTAAAATTTTATCTAATGAAAATGCTTGAAATTGACTCTAATTTGCATTTTAAATTGGAAACTCCCACTTGGACTTTGACTTTTTTTCATCGTTCAGTTCATGAAGATATTCTGAGCCAGATCATTTTTGACAAGTACATGCTAAAGAAAGTCTGTAATTTATTCCTTGAATCAAAAACTTTTGATCCAGGAAATATTACCAGAGAAGTGTGATTTTTTTCTCCAATGACAATGCTTGAAATTGACTTTAATCTGCATTTTATATTGGAAACTCCCACTTGGACTTTGACCCTCTTTCATCATTCAGTTGACTAAAATATCATGCAGAATTTTTTTTGACACTTAAATGCTAAAGGAAGCGAGGAATTTAATCCTTGAATCAAATAATTAGGTCCAGAAAAGATTACTGAAGAATTGTCAAAACCCTAACCCTAATCCTAGCCCTAACCCTAACCGGAGAGTTGTAAAATTTTATCTAATGAAAATGCTTGAAATTGACTCTAATTTGAATTTTAAATTGGAAACTCCAACTTGGACTTTGACCTTTTTTAATCGTTTAGTTCATGAAGATATTCTGAGACAGATCATTTTTGACAAGTACATGCTAAAGAAAGTCTGTCATTTATTCCTTGAATCAAAAACTTTTGATCCAGGAAAGATTACCAGAGAAGTGTGATTTTTTTCTCAAGTGACAATGCTTGAAATTGACTCTAATCTGCATTTTATATTGGAAACTCCCACTTGGACTTTGACCCTCTTTCATCATTCAGTTGACTAAAATATCATGCAGAATTTTTTTTGACACTTAAATGCTAAAGGAAGCGAGGAATTAAATCCTTGAATCAAAAGAATTAGGTCCAGAAAAGATTACTGGAGAATTGTAAAAACCCTAACCCTAATCCTAGCCCTAACCCTAACCGGAGAGTTGTAAAATTTTATCTAATGAAAATGCTTGAAATTGACTGTAATCTGCAATTTAAATTGAAAACTCCCACTTTGACTTTGACCCTCTTTCATCATTCAGTTGACTAAAATATAATGCAGAATTTTTTTTGACACTTAAATGCTAAAGGAAGCAAGGAATTTAATCCTTGAATCAAAAGAATTAGGTCCAGAAAAGATTACTGGAGAATTGTAAAAACCCTAACCCTAATCCTAGCCCTAACCCTAACCGGAGAGTTGTAAAATTTTATCTAATGAAAATGCTTGAAATTGACTGTAATCTGCAATTTAAATTGGAAACTCCCACTTTGACTTTGACCCTCTTTCATCATTCAGTTGACTAAAATATCATGCAGAATTTTTTTTGACACTTAAATGCTAAAGGAAGCAAGGAATTCAATCCTTGAATCAAAAGAATTAGGTCCAGAAAAGATTACTGGAGAATTGTAAAAACCCTAACCCTAATCCTAGCCCTAACCCTAACCGGAGAGTTGTAAAATTTTATCTAATGAAAATGCTTGAAATTGACTCTAATTTGCATTTTAAATTGGAAACTCCAACTTGGACTTTGACCTTTTTTCATCATTTAGTTCATGAAGATATTCTGAGACAGATCATTTTTGACAAGTACATGCTAAAGAAAGTCTGTAATTTATTCCTTGAATCAAAAACTTTTGATCCAGGAAAGATTACCAGAGAAGTGTGATTTTTTTCTCCAGTGACAATGCTTGAAATTTACTCTAATCTGCATTTTATATTGGAAACTCCCACTAAGACTTTGACCCTCTTTCATCATTCAGTTGACTAAAATATCATGCAGAATTTTTTTTGACACTTAAATGCTAAAGGAAGCGAGGAATTTAATCCTTGAATCAAAAGAATTAGGTCCAGAAAAGATTACTGGAGAATGTTAAAAACCCTAATCCTAATCCTAGCCCTAACCCTAACTGGAGAGTTGTAAAATTTTATCTAATGGAAATGCTTGAAATTGACTCTAATCTGCATTTTAAATTGGAAACTCCCACTTGGACTTTGACCCTCTTTCATCATTCAGTTGACTAAAATATCATGCAGAATTTTTTTTTGGCACTTAAATGCTAAAGGAAGCGAGGAATTTGTGTAATTTAGTCCTTGATTCAAAAACTTTTGATCCAGGAAAGATTACCAGAGAAGTGTGATTTTTTTTTCTCCAATGACAATGCTTGAAATTGACTCTAATCTGCATTTTAAATTGGAAACTCCCACTTGGACTTTGACCCTCTTTCATCATTCAGTTGACTAAAATATCGTGCAGAATTTTTTTTTGACATTAAATGCCAAAGGAAGCGAGGAATTTAATCCTTGAATCAAAAGAATTAGGTCCAGAAAAGATTACTGGAGAATGTTAAAAACCCTAACCCTAATCCTAGCCCTAACCCTAACTGGAGAGTTGTAAAATTTTATCTAATGAAAATGCTTGAAATTGACTCTAATCTGCATTTTAAATTGGAAACTCCCACTTGGACTTTGACCCTCTTTCATCATTCAGTTGACTAAAATATCATGCAGAATTTTTTTTTTGGCACTTAAATGCTAAAGGAAGCGAGGAATTTGTGTAATTTAGTCCTTGAATCAAAAACTTTTGATCCAGGAAAGATTACCAGAGAAGTGTGATTTTTTTTTCTCCAATGACAATGCTTGAAATTGACTCTAATCTGCATTTTAAATTGGAAACTCTCACTTGGACTTTGACCCTCTTTCATCATTCAGTTGACTAAAATATCATGCATAAATTTTTTTTTACACTTAAATGCTAAAGTAAGCGAGGAATTTAATCCTTGAATCAAAAGAATTAGGTCCAGAAAAGATTACTGGAGAATTGTAATAAACCTAACCCTAATCCTAGCCCTAACCCTAACTGAAGAGTTGTAAAATTTTATCGAATAAAAATGCTTGAAATTGACTCTAATCTGCATTTTAAATTGGAAACTCCCACTTGGACTTTGACCCTCTTTCATCATTCAGTTGACTAAAATATCATGCAGAATTTTTTTTTTGGCACTTAAACGCTAAAGGAAGCGAGGAATTTGTGTAATTTAGTCCTTGAATCAAAAACTTTTGATCTAGGAAAGATTACAAAAGAAGTGTGATTTTTTTTTCTCCAGTGACAATGCTTGAAATTGACTCTAATCTGCATTTTAAATTGGAAACTCTCACTTGGACTTTGACCCTCTTTCATCATTCAGTTGACTAAAATATCATGCAGAATTTTTTTTTTACACTTAAATGCTAAAGTAAGCGAGGAATTTAATCCTTGAATCAAAAGAATTAGGTCCAGAAAAGATTACTGGAGAATGTTAAAAACCCTAACCCTAATCCTAGCCCTGACCCTAACTGGAGAGTTGTAAAATTTTATCTAATGAAAATGCTTGAAATTGACTCTAATCTGCATTTTAAATTGGAAACTCCCACTTGGACTTTGACCCTCTTTCATCATTCAGTTGACTAAAATATCGTGCAGAATTTTTTTTTGACATTAAATGCCAAAGGAAGCGAGGAATTTAATCCTTGAATCAAAAGAATTAGGTCTAGAAAAGATTACTGGAGAATTGTAATAAACCTAACCCTAATCCTAGCCCTAACCCTAACTGAAGAGTTGTAAAATTTTATCTAATAAAAATGCTTGAAATTGACTCTAATCTGCATTTTAAATTGGAAACTCCCACTTGGACTTTGACCCTCTTTCATCATTCAGTTGACTAAAATATCATGCAGAATTTTTTTTTTGGCACTTAAATGCTAAACGAAGCGAGGAATTTGTGTAATTTAGTCCTTGAATCAAAAACTTTTGATCCAGGAAAGATTATCAGAGAAGTGTGATTTTTTTTTCTCCAGTGACAATGCTTGAAATTGACTCTAATCTGCATTTTAAATTGGAAACTCTCACTTGGACTTTGACCCTCTTTCATCATTCAGTTGACTAAAATATCATGCAGAATTTTTTTTTTACACTTAAATGCTAAAGTAAGCGAGGAATTTAATCCTTGAATCAAAAGAATTAGGTCCAGAAAAGATTACTGGAGAATGTTAAAAACCCTAACCCTAATCCTAGCCCTGACCCTAACTGGAGAGTTGTAAAATTTTATCTAATGAAAATGCTTGAAATTGACTCTAATCTGCATTTTAAATTGGAAACTCCCACTTGGACTTTGACCCTCTTTCATCATTCAGTTGACTAAAATATCGTGCAGAATTTTTTTTTGACATTAAATGCTAAAGGAAGCGAGGAATTTAATCCTTGAATCAAAAGAATTAGGTCCAGAAAAGATTACTGGAGAATGTTAAAAACCCTAACCCTAATCCTAGCCCTGACCCTAACTGGAGAGTTGTAAAATTTTATCTAATGAAAATGCTTGAAATTGACTCTAATCTGCATTTTAAATTGGAAACTCCCACTTGGACTTTGACCCTCTTTCATCATTCAGTTGACTAAAATATCGTGCAGAATTTTTTTTTGACATTAAATGCCAAAGGAAGCGAGGAATTTAATCCTTGAATCAAAAGAATTAGGTCCAGAAAAGATTACTGGAGAATGTTAAAAACCCTAACCCTAATCCTAGCCCTAACCCTAACTGGAGAGTTGTAAAATTTTATCTAATGAAAATGCTTGAAATTGACTCTAATCTGCATTTTAAATTGGAAACTCCCACTTGGACTTTGACCCTCTTTCATCATTCAGTTGACTAAAATATCATTCAGAATTTTTTTTTTGGCACTTAAATGCTAAAGGAAGCGAGGAATTTGTGTAATTTAGTCCTTGAATCAAAAACTTTTGATCCAGGAAAGATTACCAGAGAAGTGTGATTTTTTTTTCTCCAATGACAATGCTTGAAATTGACTCTAATCTGCATTTTAAATTGGAAACTCTCACTTGGACTTTGACCCTCTTTCATCATTCAGTTGACTAAAATATCATGCAGAATTTTTTTTTTACACTTAAATGCTAAAGTAAGCGAGGAATTTAATCCTTGAATCAAAAGAATTAGGTCCAGAAAAGATTACTGGAGAATGTTAAAAACCCTAACCCTAATCCTAGCCCTGACCCTAACTGGAGAGTTGTAAAATTTTATCTAATGAAAATGCTTGAAATTGACTCTAATCTGCATTTTAAATTGGAAACTCCCACTTGGACTTTGACCCTCTTTCATCATTCAGTTGACTAAAATATCGTGCAGAATTTTTTTTTGACATTAAATGCTAAAGGAAGCGAGGAATTTAATCCTTGAATCAAAAGAATTAGGTCCAGAAAAGATTACTGGAGAATGTTAAAAACCCTAACCCTAATCCTAGCCCTAACCCTAACCGGAGAGTTGTAAAATTTTATCTAATGAAAATGCTTGAAATTGACTGTAATCTGCAATTTAAATTGGAAACTCCCACTTTGACTTTGACCCTCTTTCATCATTCAGTTGACTAAAATATCATGCAGAATTTTTTTTGACACTTAAATGCTAAAGGAAGCAAGGAATTTAATCCTTGAATCAAAAGAATTAGGTCCAGAAAAGATTACTGGAGAATTGTAAAAACCCTAACCCTAATCCTAGCCCTAACCCTAACCGGAGAGTTGTAAAATTTTATCTAATGAAAATGCTTGAAATTGACTCTAATTTGCATTTTAAATTGGAAACTCCCACTTGGACTTTGACCTTTTTTCATCATTCAGTTCATGAAGATATTCTGAGACAGATCATTTTTGACAAGTACATGCTAAAGAAAGTCTGTAATTTATTCCTTGAATCAAAAACTTTTGATCCAGGTAATATTACCAGAGAAGTGTGATTTTTTTCTCCAATGACAATGCTTGAAATTGACTCTAATCTGCATTTTATATTGGAAACTCCCACTTGGACTTTGACCCTCTTTCATCATTCAGTTGACTAAAATATCATGCAGAATTTTTTTTGACACTTAAATGCTAAAGGAAGCGAGGAATTTAATCCTTGAATCAAAAGAATTAGGTCCAGAAAAGATTACTGGAGAATGTTAAAAACCCTAACCCTAATCCTAGCCCTAACCCTAACCGGAGAGTTGTAAAATTTTATCTAATGAAAATGCTTGAAATTGACTGTAATCTGCAATTTAAATTGGAAACTCCCACTTTGACTTTGACCCTCTTTCGTCATTCAGTTGACTAAAATATCATGCAGAATTTTTTTTGACACTTAAATGCTAAAGTAAGCGAGGAATTTAATCCTTGAATCAAAAGAATTAGGTCCAGAAAAGATTACTGGAGAATGTTAAAAACCCTAACCCTAATCCTAGCCCTAACCCTAACTGGAGAGTTGTAAAATTTTATCTAATGAAAATGCTTGAAATTGACTCTAATCTGCATTTTAAATTGGAAACTCCCACTTGGACTTTGACCTTTTTTCATCGTTCAGTTCATGAAGATATTCTGAGACAGATCATTTTTGACAAGTACATGCTAAAGAAAGTCTGTAATTTATTCCTTGAATCAAAAACTTTTGATCCAGGAAATATTACCAGAGAAGTGTGATTTTTTTCTCCAATGACAATGCTTGAAATTGACTCTAATCTGCATTTTATATTGGAAACTCCCACTTGGACTTTGACCCTCTTTCATCATTCAGTTGACTAAAATATCATGCAGAATTTTTTTTGACACTTAAATGCTAAAGGAAGCAAGGAATTTAATCCTTGAATCAAAAGAATTAGGTCCAGAAAAGATTACTGGAGAATTGTAAAAACCCTAACCCTAATCCTAGCCCTAACCCTAACCGGAGAGTTGTAAAATTTTATCTAATGAAAATGCTTGAAATTGACTCTAATTTGCATTTTAAATTGGAAACTCCCACTTGGACTTTGACCTTTTTTCATCGTTCAGTTCATGAAGATATTCTGAGACATCATTTTTGACAAGTACATGCTAAAGAAAGTCTGTAATTTATTCCTTGAATCAAAAACTTTTGATCCAGGAAATATTACCAGAGAAGTGTGATTTTTTTCTCCAATGACAATGCTTGAAATTGACTCTAATCTGCATTTTATATTGGAAACTCCCACTTGGACTTTGACCCTCTTTCATCATTCAGTTGACTAAAATATCATGCAGAATTTTTTTTGACACTTAAATGCTAAAGGAAGCGAGGAATTTAATCCTTGAATCAAAAGAATTAGGTCCAGAAAAGATTACTGGAGAATTGTAAAAACCCTAACCCTAATCCTAGCCCTAACCCTAACCGGAGAGTTGTAAAATTTTATCTAATGAAAATACTTGAAATTGACTCTAATTTGCATTTTAAATTGGAAACTCCCACTTGGACTTTGACCTTTTTTCATCGTTCAGTTCATGAAGATATTCTGAGACAGATCATTTTTGTCAAGTACATGCTAAAGAAAGTCTGTAATTTATTCCTTGAATCAAAAACTTTTGATCCAGGAAAGATTACCAGAGAAGTGTGATTTTTTTCTCCAATGACAATGCTTGAAATTGACTCTAATCTGCATTTTAAATTGGAAACTCCCACTTGGACTTTGACCCTCTTTCATCATTCAGTTGACTAAAATATCATGCAGAATTTTTTTTGACACTTAAATGCTAAAGGAAGCAAGGAATTTAATCCTTGAATCAAAAGAATTAGGTCCAGAAAAGATTACTGGAGAATTGTAAAAACCCTAACCCTAATCCTAGCCCTAACCCTAACCGGAGAGTTGTAAAATTTTATCTAATGAAAATGCTTGAAATTGACTCTAATTTGCATTTTAAATTGGAAACTCCAACTTGAACTTTGACCTTTTTTCATCGTTTAGTTCATGAAGATATTCTGAGACAGATCATTTTTGACAACTACATGCTAAAGAAAGTCTGTAATTTATTCCTTGAATCAAAAACTTTTGATCCAGGAAAGATTACCAGAGAAGTGTGATTTTTTTCTCCAGTGACAATGCTTGAAATTGACTCTAATCTGCATTTTATATTGGAAACTCCCACTTGGTCTTTGACCCTCTTTCATCATTCAGTTGACTAAAATATCATGCAGAATTTTTTTTGACACTTAAATGCTAAAGGAAGCGAGGAATTTAATCCTTGAATCAAAAGAATTAGGTCCAGAAAAGATTACTGGAGAATGTTAAAAACCCTAACCCTAATCCTAGCCCTAACCCTAACCGGAGAGTTGTAAAATTTTATCTAATGAAAATGCTTGAAATTGAGTCTAATCTGCATTTTAAATTGGAAACTCTCACTTGGACTTTGACCCTCTTTCATCATTCAGTTGACTAAAATATCATGCAGAATTTTTTTTGACACTTAAATGCTAAAGGAAGCTTGGAATTTGTGTAATTTAGTCCTTGAATCAAAAACTTTTGATCCAGGAAAGATTACCATAGAAGTGTGATTTTTTTTTTCTCCAATGACAATGCTTGAAATTGACTCTAATCTGCATTTTAAATTGGAAACTCCCACTTGGACTTTGACCCTCTTTCATCATTCAGTTGACTAACATATCATGCAGAATTTTTTTTGACATTAAATGCTAAAGGAAGCGAGGAATTTAATACTTGAATCAAAAGAATTAGGTCTAGAAAAGATTACTGGAGAATGTTAAAAACCCTAACCCTAATCCTAGCCCTAACCCTAACCGGAGAGTTGTAAAATTTTATCTAATGAAAATGCTTGAAATTGACTCTAATCTGCATTTTAAATTGGAAACTCCACTTTGACTTTGACCCTCTTTCATCATTCAGTTGACTAAAACATCATGCAGAATTTTTTTGACACTTAAATGCTAAAGGAAGCGAGGATTTAATCCTTGAATCAAAAGAATTAGGTCCAGAAAAGATTACTGGAGAATGTTAAAAACCCTAACCCTAATCCTAGCCCTAACCCTAACCGGAGAGTTGTAAAATTTTATCTAATGAAAATGCTTGAAATTGACTTTAATCTGCATTTTAAATTGGAAACTCCCACTTGGACTTTGACCCTCTTTCATCATTCAGTTGACTAAAATATCATGCAGAATTTTTTTTTGACACTTAAATGCTAAAGGAAGTGAGGAATTTGTGTAATTTAGTCCTTGAATCAAAAACTTTTGATCCAGGAAAGATTACCAGAGAAGTGTGATTTTTTTTTCTCCAATGACAATGCTTGAAATCGACTCTAATCTGCATTTTAAATTGGAAACTCCCACTTGGACTTTGACCCTCTTTCATCATTCAGTTGACTAAAATATGCAGAATTTTTTTTAGACATTTAAATGCCAAAGGAAGAGAGGAATTTAATCCTTGAATCAAAAGAATTAGGTCCAGAAAAGATTACTGGAGAATTGTAAAAACCGTAACCCTAATCCTAGCCCTAACCCTAATCAGAGAGTTGTAAAATTTTTTGTAATGAAAATGATTCAAATTGACTCAAATCTGCATTTTAAATTGGAAAGTCCCACTTGGACTTTCACCTTTTTCCATCGTACAGATCATGAAGATATTCTGAGACAGATCATTTTTGAAAAGTACATGCTAAAGAAAGTGTGTAATTTAGTCCTTGAATCAAAAACTTTTGATCCAGGAAAGATTACCAGAGAAGTGTGATTTATTTTCTCCAATGACAATGCTTGAAATTGACACTAATCTGCATATTAAATTGGAAACTGCCACTTGGACTTTGACCCTCTTTCATCATTCAGTTGACTAAAATATCATGCAGAATTTTTTTTTTTGACACTTAAATGCTAAAGGAAGCGAGGAATTTGTGTAATTTAGTCCTTGAATCAAAAACTTTTGATCCAGGAAAGATTACCGGAGAAGTGTGATTTTTTTTTCTCCAATGACAATGCTTGAAATTGACTCTAATCTGCATTTTAAATTGGAAACTCCCACTTGGACTTTGACCCTCTTTCATCATTCAGTTGACTAAAATATCATGCAGAATTTTTTTTGACATTAAATGCTAAAGGAAGCGAGGAATTTAATCCTTGAATCAAAAGAATTAGGTCTAGAAAAGATTACTGGAGAATGTTAAAAACCCTAACCCTAATCCTAGCCCTAACCCTAACCGGAGAGTTGTAAAATTTTATCTGATGAAAATGCTTGAAATTGACTCTAATCTGCATTTTAAATTGGAAACTCCCACTTGGACTTTGACCCTCTTTCATCATTCAGTTAACTAAAATGTCATGCAGAATTTTTTTTTGACACTTAAATGCTAAATGAAGCGAGGAATTTGTGTAATTTAGTCCTTGAATCAAAAACTTTTGATCCAGGAAAGATTACCAGAGAAGTGTGATTTATTTTCTCCAATGACAATGCTTGAAATTGACTCTAATCTGCATATTAAATTGGAAACTCCCACTTGGACTTTGACCCTCTTTCATCATTCAGTTGACTAAAATATCATGCAGAATTTTTTTTTGACATTAAATGCTAAAGGAAGCGAGGAATTTAATCCTTGAATCAAAAGAATTAGGTCCAGAAAAGATTACTGGAGAATGTTAAAAACCCTAACCCTAATCCTAGCCCTAACCCTAACCGGAGAGTTGTAAAATTTTATCTAATGAAAATGCTTGAAATTGAGTCTAATCTGCATTTTAAATTGGAAACTCTCACTTGGACTTTGACCCTCTTTCATCATTCAGTTGACTAAAATATCATGCAGAATTTTTTTTTGACACTTAAATGCTAAAGTAAGCGAGGAATTTAATCCTTGAATCAAAAGAATTAGGTCCAGAAAAGATTACTGGAGAATGTTAAAAACTCTAACCCTAATCCTAGCCCTAACCCTAACCGGAGAGTAGTAAAATTTTATCTAATGAAAATGCTTGAAATTGACTCTAATCTGCATTTTAAATTGGAAACTCCCACTTGGACTTTGACCCTCTTTCATCATTCAGTTAACTAAAATGTCATGCAGAATTTTTTTTTGACACTTAAATGCTAAATGAAGCGAGGAATTTGTGTAATTTAGTCCTTGAATCAAAAACTTTTGATCCAGGAAAGATTACAAGAGAAGTGTGATTTATTTTCTCCAATGACAATGCTTGAAATTGACTCTAATCTGCATATTAAATTGGAAACTCCCACTTGGACTTTGACCCTCTTTCATCATTCAGTTGACTAAAATATCATGCAGAATTTTTTTTTGACATTAAATGCTAAAGGAAGCGAGGAATTTAATCCTTGAATCAAAAGAATTAGGTCCAGAAAAGATTACTGGAGAATGTTAAAAACCCTAACCCTAATCCTAGCCCTAACCCTAACCGGAGAGTTGTAAAATTTTATCTAATGAAAATGCTTGAAATTGAGTCTAATCTGCATTTTAAATTGGAAACTCTCACTTGGACTTTGACCCTCTTTCATCATTCAGTTGACTAAAATATCATGCAGAATTTTTTTTTGACACTTAAATGCTAAAGTAAGCGAGGATTTAATCCTTGAATCAAAAGAATTAGGTCCAGAAAAGATTACTGGAGAATGTTAAAAACCCTAACCCTAATCCTAGCCCTAACCCTAACCGGAGAGTTGTAAAATTTTATCTAATGAAAATGCTTGAAATTGACTCTAATCTGCATTTTAAATTGGAAACTCCCACTTGGACTTTGACCCTCTTTCATCATTCAGTTGACTAAAATATCATGCAGAATTTTTTTTTTGGCACTTAAATGCTAAAGGAAGTGAGGAATTTGTGAAATTTAGTCCTTGATTCAAAAACTTTTGATCCAGGAAAGATTACCAGAGAAGTGTGATTTTTTTTTCTCCAATGACAATGCTTGAAATTGACTCTAATCTGCATTTTAAATTAGAAACTCCCACTTGGACTTTGACCCTCTTTCATCATTCCGTTGACTAAAATATCATGCAGAATTTTTTTTTGACATTAAATGCTAAAGGAAGCGAGGAATTTAATCCTTGAATCAAAAGAATTAGGTCCAGAAAAGATTACTGGAGAATGTTAAAAACCCTAACCCTAATCCTAGCCCTTACCCTAACCGGAGAGTTGTAAAATTTTATCTAATGAAAATGCTTGAAATTGAGTCTAATCTGCATTTTAAATTGGAAACTCTCACTTGGACTTTGACCCTCTTTCATCATTCAGTTGACTAAAATATCATGCAGAATTTTTTTTTGACACTTAAATGCTAAAGTAAGCGAGGAATTTAATCCTTGAATCAAAAGAATTAGGTCCAGAAAAGATTACTGGAGAATGTTAAAAACCCTAACCCTAATCCTAGCCCTAACCCTAACCGGAGAGTTGTAAAATTTTATCTAATGAAAATGCTTGAAATTGACTCTAATCTGCATTTTAAATTGGAAACTCCCACTTGGACTTTGACCCACTTTCATCATTCAGTTAACTAAAATGTCATGCAGAATTTTTTTTTGACACTTAAATGCTAAATGAAGCGAGGAATTTGTGTAATTTAGTCCTTGAATCAAAAACTTTTGATCCAGGAAAGATTACCAGAGAAGTGTGATTTATTTTCTCCAATGACAATGCTTGAAATTGACTCTAATCTGCATATTAAATTGGAAACTCCCACTTGGACTTTGACCCTCTTTCATCATTCAGTTGACTAAAATATCGTGCAGAATTTTTTTTTGACATTAAATGCTAAAGGAAGCGAGGAATTTAATCCTTGAATCAAAAGAATTAGGTCCAGAAAAGATTACTGGAGAATGTTAAAAACCCTAACCCTAATCCTAGCCCTAACCCTAACCGGAGAGTTGTAAAATTTTATCTAATGAAAACGCTTGAAATTGAGTCTAATCTGCGTTTTAAATTGGAAACTCTCACTTGGACTTTGACCCTCTTTCATCATTCAGTTGACTAAAATATCATGCAGAATTTTTTTTTTGACACTTAAATTCTAAAGTAAGCGAGGAATTTAATCCTTGAATCAAAAGAATTAGGTCCAGAAAAGATTACTGGAGAATGTTAAAAACCCTAACCCTAATCCTAGCCCTAACCCTAACTGGAGAGTTGTAAAATTTTATCTAATGGAAATGCTTGAAATTGACTCTAATCTGCATTTTAAATTGGAAACTCCCACTTGGACTTTGACCCTCTTTCATCATTCAGTTGACTAAAATATCATGCAGAATTTTTTTTTTGGCACTTAAATGCTAAAGGAAGCGAGGAATTTGTGTAATTTAGTCCTTGAATCAAAAACTTTTGATCCAGGAAAGATTACCAGAGAAGTGTGATTTATTTTCTCCAATGACAATGCTTGAAATTGACTCTAATCTGCATATTAAATTGGAAACTCCCACTTGGACTTTGACCCTCTTTCATCATTCAGTTGACTAAAACATCATGCAGAATTTTTTTTGACACTTAAATGCTAAAGGAAGCGAGGATTAAATCCTTGAATCAAAAGAATTAGGTCCAGAAAAGATTACTGGAGAATGTTAAAAACCCTAACCCTAATCTTAGCCCTAACCCTAACCGGAGAGTTGTAAAATTTTATCTAATGGAAATGCTTGAAATTGACTCTAATCTGCATTTTAAATTGGAAACTCTCACTTGGACTTTGACCCTCTTTCATCATTCAGTTGACTAAAATATCATGCAGAATTTTTTTTTTGGCACTTAAATGCTAAAGGAAGCGAGGAATTTGTGTAATTTAGTCCTTGATTCAAAAACTTTTGATCCAGGAAAGATTACCAGAGAAGTGTGATTTATTTTCTCCAATGACAATGCTTGAAATTGACTCTAATCTGCATATTAAATTGGAAACTCCCACTTGGACTTTGACCCTCTTTCATCATTCAGTTGACTGAAATATCATGCAGAATTTTTTTTAGACATTAAATGCTAAAGGAAGCGAGGAATTTAATCCTTGAATCAAAAGAATTAGGTCCAGAAAAGATTACTGGAGAATGTTAAAAACCCTAACCCTAATCCTAGCCCTAACCCTAACCGGAGAGTTGTAAAATTTTATCTAATGAAAATGCTTGAAATTGACTCTAATCTGCATTTTAAATTGGAAACTCTCACTTGGACTTTGACCCTCTTTCATCATTCAGTTGACTAAAATATCATGCAGAATTTTTTTTTGGCACTTAAATGCTAAAGGAAGCGAGGAATTTGTGTAATTTAGTCCTTGAATCAAAAACTTTTGATCCAGGAAAGATTACCAGAGGAGTGTGATTTTTTTTTTCTCCAGTGACAATGCTTGAAATTGACTCTAATCTGCATTTTAAATTGGAAACTCTCACTTGGACTTTGACCCTCTTTCATCATTCAGTTGACTAAAATATCATGCAGAATTTTTTTTTACACTTAAATGCTAAAGGAAGCGAGGAATTTAATCCTTGAATCAAAAGAATTAGGTCCAGAAAAGATTACTGGAGAATGTTAAAAACCCTAACCCTAATCCTAGCCCTAACCCTAACCGGAGAGTTGTAAAATTTTATCTAATGAAAACGCTTGAAATTCAGTCTAATCTGCATTTTAAATTGGAAACTCTCACTTGGACTTTGACCCTCTTTCATCATTCAGTTGACTAAAATATCATGCAGAATTTTTTTTTGACACTTAAATGCTAAAGGAAGCGAGGAATTTAATCCTTGAATCAAAAGAATTAGGTCCAGAAAAGATTACTGGAGAATGTTAAAAACCCTAACCCTAATCCTAGCCCTAACCCTAACTGGAGAGTTGTAAAATTTTATCTAATGGAAATGCTTGAAATTGACTCTAATCTGCATTTTAAATTGGAAACTCCCACTTGGACTTTGACCCTCTTTCATCATTCAGTTGACTAAAATATCATGCAGAATTTTTTTTTTTGGCACTTAAATGCTAAAGGAAGCGAGGAATTTGTGTAATTTAGTCCTTGATTCAAAAACTTTTGATCCAGGAAAGATTACCAGAGAAGTGTGATTTATTTTCTCCAATGACAATGCTTGAAATTGACTCTAATCTGCATATTAAATTGGAAACTCCCACTTGGACTTTGACCCTCTTTCATCATTCAGTTGACTAAAATATCATGCAGAATTTTTTTTTCACATTAAATGCTAAAGGAAGCGAGGAATTTAATCCTTGAATCAAAAGAATTAGGTCCAGAAAAGATTACTGGAGAATGTTAAAAACCCTAACCCTATTCCTAGCCCTAACCCTAACCGGAGAGTTGTAAAATTTTATCTAATGAAAATGCTTGAAATTGAGTCTAATCTGCATTTTAAATTGGAAACTCTCACTTGGACTATGACCCTCTTTCATCATTCAGTTGACTAAAATATCATGCAGAATTTTTTTTTGACACTTAAATGCTAAAGTAAGCGAGTATTTAATCCTTGAATCAAAAGAATAAGGTCCAGAAAAGATTACTGGAGAATGTTAAAAACCCTAACCCTAATCCTAGCCCTAACCCTAACCGGAGAGTTGTAAAATTTTATCTAATGAAAATGCTTGAAATTGACTCTAATCTGCATTTTAAATTGGAAACTCCCACTTGGACTTTGACCCTCTTTCATCATTCAGTTGACTAAAATATCATGCAGAATTTTTTTTTGACACTTAAATGCTAAAGGAAGCGAGGAATTTGTGTAATTTAGTCCTTGAATCAAAAACTTTTGATCCAGGAAAGATTACCAGAGAAGTGTGATTTATTTTCTCCAATGACAATGCTTGAAATTGACTCTAATCTGCATATTAAATTGGAAACTCCCACTTGGACTTTGACCCTCTTTCATCATTCAGTTGACTAAAATATCATGCAGAATTTTTTTTTGACACTTAAATGCTAAAGTAAGCGAGGAATTTAATCCTTGAATCAAAAGAATTAGGTCCAGAAAAGATTACTGGAGAATGTTAAAAACCCTAACCCTAATCCTAGCCCTAACCCTAACTGGAGAGTTGTAAAATTTTATCTAATGGAAATGCTTGAAATTGACTCTAATCTGCATTTTAAATTGGAAACTCCCACTTGGACTTTGACCCTCTTTCATCATTCAGTTCACTAAAATATCATGCAGAATTTTTTTTTTGGCACTTAAATGCTAAAGGAAGTGAGGAATTTGTGTAATTTAGTCCTTGATTCAAAAACTTTTGATCCAGGAAAGATTACCAGAGAAGTGTGATTTTTTTTTCTCCAATGACAATGCTTGAAATTGACTCTAATCTGCATATTAAATTGGAAACTCTCACTTGGACTTTGACCCTCTTTCATCATTCAGTTGACTAAAATATCGTGCAGAATTTTTTTTTGACATTAAATGCTAAAGGAAGCGAGGAATTTAATCCTTGAATCAAAAGAATTAGGTCCAGAAAAGATTACTGGAGAATGTTAAAAACCCTAACCCTAGTCCTAGCCCTAACCCTAACCGGAGAGTTGTAAAATTTTATCTAATGAAAATGCTTGAAATTGACTCTAATCTGCATTTTAAATTGGAAACTCTCACTTGGACTTTGACCCTCTTTCATCATTCAGTTGACTAAAATATCATGCAGAATTTTTTTTTGGCACTTAAATGCTAAAGGAAGCGAGGAATTTGTGTAATTTAGTCCTTGATTCAAAAACTTTTGATCCAGGAAAGATTACCAGAGAAGTGTGATTTTTTTTTCTCCAATGACAATGCTTGAAATTGACTCTAATCTGCATTTTAAATTGGAAACTCCCACTTGGACTTTGACCCTCTTTCATCATTCAGTTGACTAAAACATCATGCAGAATTTTTTTTGACATTAAATGCTAAAGGAAGCGAGGAATTTAATCCTTGAATCAAAAGAATTAGGTCTAGAAAAGATTACTGGAGAATGTTAAAAACCCTAACCCTAATCCTAGCCCTAACCCTAACCGGAGAGTTGTAAAATTTTATCTAATGAAAATGCTTGAAATTGACTCTAATCTGCATTTTAAATTGGAAACTCCCACTTGGACTTTGACCCTCTTTCATCATTCAGTTGACTAAAATATCATGCAGAATTTTTTTTTGGCACTTAAATGCTAAAGGAAACGAGGAATTTGTGTAATTTAGTCCTTGAATCAAAAACTTTTGATCCAGGAAAGATTACCAGAGGAGTGTGATTTTTTTTTCTCCAGTGACAATGCTTGAAATTGACTCTAATCTGCATTTTAAATTGGAAACTCTCACTTGGACTTTGACCCTCTTTCATCATTCAGTTGACTAAAATATCATGCAGAATTTTTTTTTACACTTAAATGCTAAAGGAAGCGAGGAATTTAATCCTTGAATCAAAAGAATTAGGTCCAGAAAAGATTACTGGAGAATGTTAAAAACCCTAACCCTAATCCTAGCCCTAACCCTAACCGGAGAGTTGTAAAATTTTATCTAATGAAAACGCTTGAAATTCAGTCTAATCTGCATTTTAAATTGGAAACTCTCACTTGGACTTTGACCCTCTTTCATCATTCAGTTGACTAAAATATCATGCAGAATTTTTTTTTGACACTTAAATGCTAAAGGAAGCGAGGAATTTAATCCTTGAATCAAAAGAATTAGGTCCAGAAAAGATTACTGGAGAATGTTAAAAACCCTAACCCTAATCCTAGCCCTAACCCTAACTGGAGAGTTGTAAAATTTTATCTAATGGAAATGCTTGAAATTGACTCTAATCTGCATTTTAAATTGGAAACTCCCACTTGGACTTTGACCCTCTTTCATCATTCAGTTGACTAAAATATCATGCAGAATTTTTTTTTTTGGCACTTAAATGCTAAAGGAAGCGAGGAATTTGTGTAATTTAGTCCTTGATTCAAAAACTTTTGATCCAGGAAAGATTACCAGAGAAGTGTGATTTTTTTTTCTCCAATGACAATGCTTGAAATTGACTCTAATCTGCATTTTAAATTGGAAACTCCCACTTGGACTTTGACCCTCTTTCATCATTCAGTTGACTAAAATATCGTACAGAATTTTTTTTTGACATTAAATGCTAAAGGAAGCGAGGAATTTAATCCTTGAATCAAAAGAATTAGGTCCAGAAAAGATTACTGGAGAATGTTAAAAACCCTAACCCTAATCTTAGCCCTAACCCTAACTGGAGAGTTGTAAAATTTTATCTAATGAAAATGCTTGAAATTGACTCTAATCTGCATTTTAAATTGGAAACTCCCACTTGGACTTTGACCCTCTTTCATCATTCAGTTGACTAAAATATCATGCAGAATTTTTTTTTTGGCACTTAAATGCTAAAGGAAGCGAGGAATTTGTGTAATTTAGTCCTTGAATCAAAAACTTTTGATCCAGGAAAGATTACCAGAGAAGTGTGATTTTTTTTTCTCCAGTGACAATGCTTGAAATTGACTCTAATCTGCATTTTAAATTGGAAACTCACACTTGGACTTTGACCCTCTTTCATCATTCAGTTGACTAAAATATCATGCAGAATTTTTTTTTACACTTAAATGCTAAAGTAAGCGAGGAATTTAATCCTTGAATCAAAAGAATTAGGTCCAGAAAAGATTACTGGAGAATGTTAAAAACCCTAACCCTAATCCTAGCCCTAACCCTAACTGGAGAGTTGTAAAATTTTATCTATTGGAAATGCTTGAAATTGACTCTAATCTGCATTTTAAATTGGAAACTCCCACTTGGACTTTGACCCTCTTTCATCATTCAGTTGACTAAAATATCATGCAGAATTTTTTTTTTGGCACTTAAATGCTAAAGGAAGCGAGGAATTTGTGTAATTTAGTCCTTGATTCAAAAACTTTTGATCCAGGAATGATTACCAGAGAAGTGTGATTTTTTTTTCTCCAATGACAATGCTTGAAATTGACTCTAATCTGCATTTTAAATTGGAAACTCCCACTTGGACTTTGACCCTCTTTCATCATTCAGTTGACTAAAATATCGTGCAGAATTTTTTTTTGACATTAAATGTTAAAGGAAGCGAGGAATTTAATCCTTGAATCAAAAGAATTAGGTCCAGAAAAGATTACTGGAGAATGTTAAAAACCCTAACCCTAATCCTAGCCCTAACCCTAACTGGAGAGTTGTAAAATTTTATCTAATGAAAATGCTTGAAATTGACTCTAATCTGCATTTTAAATTGGAAACTCCCACTTGGACTTTGACCCTCTTTCATCATTCAGTTGACTAAAATATCATGCAGAATTTTTTTTTGGCACTTAAATGCTAAAGGAAGCGAGGAATTTGTGTAATTTAGTCCTTGAATCAAAAACTTTTGATCCAGGAAAGATTACCAGAGAAGTGTGATTTTTTTTTCTCCAATGACAATGCTTGAAATTGACTCTAATCTGCATTTTAAATTGGAAACTCTCACTTGGACTTTGACCCTCTTTCATCATTCAGTTGACTAAAATATCATGCATAATTTTTTTTTTACACTTAAATGCTAAAGTAAGCGAGGAATTTAATCCTTGAATCAAAAGAATTAGGTCCAGAAAAGATTACTGGAGAATTGTAAAAACCCTAACCCTAATCCTAGCCCTAACTCTAACTGGAGAGTTGTAAAATTTTATCTAATGAAAATGCTTGAAATTGACTCTAATCTGCATTTTAAATTGGAAACTCCCACTTGGACTTTGACCCTCTTTCATCATTCAGTTGACTAAAATATCATGCAGAATTTTTTTTTGGCACTTAAATGCTAAAGGAAGCGAGGAATTTGTGTAATTTAGTCCTTGAATCAAAAACTTTTGATCCAGGAAAGATTACCAGAGAAGTGTGATTTTTTTTTCTCCAGTGACAATGCTTGAAATTGACTCTAATCTGCATTTTAAATTGGAAACTCTCACTTGGACTTTGACCCTCTTTCATCATTCAGTTGACTAAAATATCATGCAGAATCTTTTTTTACACTTAAATGCTAAAGTAAGCGAGGAATTTCATCCTTGAATCAAAAGAATTAGGTCCAGAAAAGATTACTGGAGAATGTTAAAAACCCTAACCCTAATCCTAGCCCTAACCCTAACTGGAGAGTTGTAAAATTTTATCTAATGAAAATGCTTGAAATTGACTCTAATCTGCATTTTAAATTGGAAACTCCCACTTGGACTTTGACCCTCTTTCATCATTCAGTTGACTAAAATATCGTGCAGAATTTTTTTTTGACATTAAATGCTAAAGGAAGTGAGGAATTTAATCCTTGAATCAAAAGAATTAGGTCCAGAAAAGATTACTGGAGAATGTTAAAAACCCTAACCCTAATCCTAGCCCTAACCCTAACCGGAGAGTTTTAAAATTTTATCTAATGAAAATGCTTGAAATTGACTCTAATCTGCATATTAAATTGGAAACTCTCACTTGGACTTTGACCCTCTTTCATCATTCAGTTGACTAAAATATCGTGCAGAATTTTTTTTTGACATTAAATGCTAAAGGAAGCGAGGAATTTTATCCTTGAATCAAAAGAATTAGGTCCAGAAAAGATTACTGGAGAATGTTAAAAACCCTAACCCTAGTCCTAGCCCTAACCCTAACCGGAGAGTTGTAAAATTTTATCTAATGAAAATGCTTGAAATTGACTCTAATCTGCATTTTAAATTGGAAACTCTCACTTGGACTTTGACCCTCTTTCATCATTCAGTTGACTAAAATATCATGCAGAATTTTTTTTTTGGCACTTAAATGCTAAAGGAAGCGAGGAATTTGTGTAATTTAGTCCTTGAATCAAAAACTTTTGATCCAGGAAAGATTACCAGAGAAGTGTGATTTTTTTTTCTCCAATGACAATGCTTGAAATTGACTCTAATCTGCATTTTAAATTGGAAACTCTCACTTGGACTTTGACCCTCTTTCATCATTCAGTTGACTAAAATATCATGCAGAATTTTTTTTTTACACTTAAATGCTAAAGTAAGCGAGGAATTTAATCCTTGAATCAAAAGAATTAGGTCCAGAAAAGATTACTGGAGAATTGTAAAAACCCTAACCCTAATCCTAGCCCTAACCCTAACTGGAGAGTTGTAAAATTTTATCTAATGAAAATGCTTGAAATTGACTCTAATCTGCATTTTAAATTGGAAACTCCCACTTGGACTTTGACCCTCTTTCATCATTCAGTTGACTAAAATATCGTGCAGAATTTTTTTTTGACATTAAATGCTAAAGGAAGCGAGGAATTTAATCCTTGAATCAAAAGAATTAGGTCCAGAAAAGATTACTGGAGAATTGTAAAAACCCTAACCCTAATCCTAGCCCTAACCCTAACTGGAGAGTTGTAAAATTTTATCTAATGAAAATGCTTGAAATTGACTCTAATCTGCATTTTAAATTGGAAACTCCCACTTGGACTTTGACCCTCTTTCATCATTCAGTTGACTAAAATATTATGCAGAATTTTTTTTTTGGCACTTAAATGCTAAAGGAAGCGAGGAATTTGTGTAATTTAGTCCTTGAATCAAAACCTTTTGATCCAGGAAAGATTACCAGAGAAGTGTGATTTTTTTTTCTCCAGTGACAATGCTTGAAATTGACTCTAATCTGCATTTTAAATTGGAAACTCTCACTTGGACTTTGACCCTCTTTCATCATTCAGTTGACTAAAATATCATGCAGAATTTTTTTTTACACTTAAATGCTAAAGTAAGCGAGGAATTTAATCCTTGAATCAAAAGAATTAGGTCCAGAAAAGATTACTGGAGAATGTTAAAAACCCTAACCCTAATCCTAGCCCTAACCCTAACTGGAGAGTTGTAAAATTTTATCTAATGAAAATGCTTGAAATTGACTCTAATCTGCATTTTAAATTGGAAACTCCCACTTGGACTTTGACCCTCTTTCATCATTCAGTTGACTAAAATATCGTGCAGAATTTTTTTTTGACATTAAATGCTAAAGGAAGCGAGGAATTTAATCCTTGAATCAAAAGAATTAGGTCCAGAAAAGATTACTGGAGAATGTTAAAAACCCTAACCCTAATCCTAGCCCTAACCCTAACCGGAGAGTTGTAAAATTTTATCTAATGAAAATGCTTGAAATTGACTCTAATCTGCATATTAAATTGGAAACTCTCACTTGGACTTTGACCCTCTTTCATCATTCAGTTGACTAAAATATCGTGCAGAATTTTTTTTTGACATTAAATGCTAAAGGAAGCGAGGAATTTAATCCTTGAATCAAAAGAATTAGGTCCAGAAAAGATTACTGGAGAATGTTAAAAACCCTAACCCTAGTCCTAGCCCTAACCCTAACCGGAGAGTTGTAAAATTTTATCTAATGAAAATGCTTGAAATTGACTGTAATCTGCATTTTAAATTGGAAACTCCCACTTGGACTTTGACCCTCTTTCATCATTCAGTTAACTAAAATGTCATGCAGAATTTTTTTTTGACACTTAAATGCTAAATGAAGCGAGGAATTTGTGTAATTTAGTCCTTGAATCAAAAACTTTTGATCCAGGAAAGATTACCAGAGAAGTGTGATTTATTTTCTCCAATGACAATGCTTGAAATTGACTCTAATCTGCATATTAAATTGGAAACTCCCACTTGGACTTTGACCCTCTTTCATCATTCAGTTGACTAAAATATCATGCAGAATTTTTTTTAGACATTAAATGCTAAAGGAAGGGAGGAATTTAATCCTTGAATCAAAAGAATTAGGTCCAGAAAAGATTACTGGAGAATGTTAAAAACCCTAACCCTAATCCTAGCCCTAACCCTAACCGGAGAGTTGTAAAATTTTATCTAATGAAAATGCTTGAAATTGAGTCTAATCTGCATTTTAAATTGGAAACTCTCACTTGGACTTTGACCCTCTTTCATCATTCAGTTGACTAAAATATCATGCAGAATTTTTTATTGACACTTAAATGCTAAAGTAAGCGAGGAATTTAATCCTTGAATCAAAAGAATTAGGTCCAGAAAAGATTACTGGAGAATGTTAAAAACCCTAACCCTAATCCTAGCCCTAACCCTAACCGGAGAGTTGTAAAATTTTATCTAATGAAAATGCTTGAAATTGACTCTAATCTGCATTTTAAATTGGAAACTCCCACTTGGACTTTGACCCTCTTTAATAATTCAGTTAACTAAAATGTCATGCAGAATTTTTTTTTGACACTTAAATGCTAAATGAAGCGAGGAATTTGTGTAATTTAGTCCTTGAATCAAAAACTTTAGATCCAGGAAAGATTACCAGAGAAGTGTGATTTTTTTTTCTCCAATGACAATGCTTGAAATTGACTCTAATCTGCATTTTAAATTGGAAACTCTCACTTGGACTTTGACCCTCTTTCATCATTCAGTTGACTAAAATATCATGCAGAATTTTTTTTTGACACTTAAATGCTAAAGTAAGCGAGGAATTTAATCCTTGAATCAAAAGAATTAGGTCCAGAAAAGATTACTGGAGAATGTTAAAAACCCTAACCCTAATCCTAGCCCTAACCCTAACCGGAGAGTTGTAAAATTTTATCTAATGAAAATGCTTGAAATTGACTCTAATCTGCATTTTAAATTGGAAACTCCCACTTGGACTTTGACCCTCTTTCATCATTCAGTTAACTAAAATGTCATGCAGAATTTTTTTTTGACACTAAAATGCTAAATGAAGCGAGGAATTTGTGTAATTTAGTCCTTGAATCAAAAACTTTTGATCCAGGAAAGATTACCAGAGAAGTGTGATTTTTTTTTCTCCAATGACAATGCTTGAAATTGACTCTAATCTGCATTTTAAATTGGAAACTCTCACTTGGACTTTGACCCTCTTTCATCATTCAGTTGACTAAAATATCATGCATAATTTTTTTTTTACACTTAAATGCTAAAGTAAGCGAGGAATTTAATCCTTGAATCAAAAGAATTAGGTCCAGAAAAGATTACTGGAGAATTGTAAAAACCCTAACCCTAATCCTAGCCCTAACCCTAACTGGAGAGTTGTAAAATTTTATCTAATGAAAATGCTTGAAATTGACTCTAATCTGCATTTTAAATTGGAAACTCCCACTTGGACTTTGACCCTCTTTCATCATTCAGTTGACTAAAATATCATGCAGAATTTTTTTTTGGCACTTAAATGCTAAAGGAAGCGAGGAATTTGTGTAATTTAGTCCTTGAATCAAAAACTTTTGATCCAGGAAAGATTACCAGAGAAGTGTGATTTTTTTTTCTCCAGTGACAATGCTTGAAATTGACTCTAATCTGCATTTTAAATTGGAAACTCTCACTTGGACTTTGACCCTCTTTCATCATTCAGTTGACTAAAATATCATGCAGAATTTTTTTTTACACTTAAATGCTAAAGTAAGCGAGGAATTTAATCCTTGAATCAAAAGAATTAGGTCCAGAAAAGATTACTGGAGAATGTTAAAAACCCTAACCCTAATCCTAGCCCTAACCCTAACTGGAGAGTTGTAAAATTTTATCAAATGAAAATGCTTGAAATTGACTCTAATCTGCATTTTAAATTGGAAACTCCCACTTGGACTTTGACCCTCTTTCATCATTCAGTTGACTAAAATATCGTGCAGAATTTTTTTTTGACATTAAATGCTAAAGGAAGCGAGGAATTTAATCCTTGAATCAAAAGAATTAGGTCCAGAAAAGATTACTGGAGAATGTTAAAAACCCTAACCCTAATCCTAGCCCTAACCCTAACCGGAGAGTTGTAAAATTTTATCTAATGAAAATGCTTGAAATTGACTCTAATCTGCATATTAAATTGGAAACTCTCACTTGGACTTTGACCCTCTTTCATCATTCAGTTGACTAAAATATCGTGCAGAATTTTTTTTTGACATTAAATGCTAAAGGAAGCGAGGAATTTAATCCTTGAATCAAAAGAATTAGGTCCAGAAAAGATTACTGGAGAATGTTAAAAACCCTAACCCTAGTCCTAGCCCTAACCCTAACCGGAGAGTTGTAAAATTTTATCTAATGAAAATGCTTGAAATTGACTCTAATCTGCATTTTAAATTGGAAACTCTCACTTGGACTTTGACCCTCTTTCATCATTCAGTTGACTAAAATATCATGCAGAATTTTTTTTTTGGCACTTAAATGCTAAAGGAAGCGAGGAATTTGTGTAATTTAGTCCTTGAATCAAAAACTTTTGATCCAGGAAAGATTACCAGAGAAGTGTGATTTTTTTTTCTCCAATGACAATGCTTGAAATTGACTCTAATCTGCATTTTAAATTGGAAACTCTCACTTGGACTTTGACCCTCTTTCATCATTCAGTTGACTAAAATATCATGCGGAATTTTTTTTTTACACTTAAATGCTAAAGTAAGCGAGGAATTTAATCCTTGAATCAAAAGAATTAGGTCCAGAAAAGATTACTGGAGAATTGTAAAAACCCTAACCCTAATCCTAGCCCTAACCCTAACTGGAGAGTTGTAAAATTTTATCTAATGGAAATGCTTGAAATTGACTCTAATCTGCATATTAAATTGGAAACTCCCACTTGGACTTTGACCCTCTTTCATCATTCAGTTAACTAAAATGTCATGCAGAATTTTTTTTTGACACTTAAATGCTAAATGAAGCGAGGAATTTGTGTAATTTAATCCTTGAATCAAAAACTTTTGATCCAGGAAAGATTACCAGAGAAGTGTGATTTATTTTCTCCAATGACAATGCTTGAAATTGACTCTAATCTGCATATTAAATTGGAAACTCCCACTTGGACTTTGACCCTCTTATATCATTCAGTTGACTAAAATATCATGCAGAATTTTTTTTAGACATTAAATGCTAAAGGAAGCGAGGAATTTAATCCTTGAATCAAAAGAATTAGGTCCAGAAAAGATTACTGGAGAATGTTAAAAACCCTAACCCTAATCCTAGCCCTAACCCTAACCGGAGAGTTGTAAAATTTTATCTAATGAAAATGCTTGAAATTGAGTCTAATCTGCATTTTAAATTGGAAACTCTCACTTGGACTTTGACCCTCTTTCATCATTCAGTTGACTAAAATATCATGCAGAATTTTTTTTTGACACTTAAATGCTAAAGTAAGCGAGGAATTTAATCCTTGAATCAAAAGAATTAGGTCCAGAAAAGATTACTGGAGAATGTTAAAAACCCTAACCTTAATCCTAGCCCTAACCCTAACCGGAGAGTTGTAAAATTTTATCTAATGAAAATGCTTGAAATTGACTCTAATCTGCATTTTAAATTGGAAACTCCCACTTGGACTTTGACCCTCTTTCATCATTCAGTTAACTAAAATGTCATGCAGAATTTTTTTTTGACACTTAAATGCTAAATGAAGCGAGGAATTTGTGTAATTTAGTCCTTGAATCAAAAACTTTTGATCCAGGAAAGATTACCAGAGAAGTGTGATTTATTTTCTCCAATGACAATGCTTGAAATTGACTCTAATCTGCATATTAAATTGGAAACTCCCACTTGGACTTTGACCCTCTTTCATCATTCAGTTGACTAAAATATCATGCAGAATTTTTTTTTCACATTAAATGCTAAAGGAAGCGAGGAATTTAATCCTTGAATCAAAAGAATTAGGTCCAGAAAAGATTACTGGAGAATGTTAAAAACCCTAACCCTAATCCTAGCCCTAACCCTAACCGGAGAGTTGTAAAATTTTATCTAATGAAAATGCTTGAAATTGAGTCTAATCTGCATTTTAAATTGGAAACTCTCACTTGGACTTTGACCCTCTTTCATCATTCAGTTGACTAAAATATCATGCAGAATTTTTTTTTGACACTTAAATGCTAAAGTAAGTGAGTATTTAATCCTTGAATCAAAAGAATAAGGTCCAGAAAAGATTACTGGAGAATGTTAAAAACCCTAACCCTAATCCTAGCCCTAACCCTAACCGGAGAGTTGTAAAATTTTATCTAATGAAAATGCTTGAAATTGACTCTAATCTGCATTTTAAATTGGAAACTCCCACTTGGACTTTGACCCTCTTTCATCATTCAGTTGACTAAAATATCATGCAGAATTTTTTTTTGACACTTAAATGCTAAAGGAAGCGAGGAATTTGTGTAATTTAGTCCTTGAATCAAAAACTTTTGAACCAGGAAAGATTACCAGAGAAGTGTGATTTATTTTCTCCAATGACAATGCTTGAAATTGACTCTAATCTGCATATTAAATTGGAAACTCCCACTTGGACTTTGACCCTCTTTCATCATTCAGTTGACTAAAATATCATGCAGAATTTTTTTTTGACACTTAAATGCTAAAGTAAGCGAGGAATTTAATCCTTGAATCAAAAGAATTAGGTCCAGAAAAGATTACTGGAGAATGTTAAAAACCCTAACCCTAATCCTAGCCCTAACCCTAACTGGAGAGTTGTAAAATTTTATCTAATGGAAATGCTTGAAATTGACTCTAATCTGCATTTTAAATTGGGAACTCCCACTTGGACTTTGACCCTCTTTCATCATTCAGTTGACTAAAATATCATGCAGAATTTTTTTTTTGGCACTTAAATGCTAAAGGAAGCGAGGAATTTTTGTAATTTAGTCCTTGATTCAAAAACTTTTGATCCAGGAAAGATTACCAGAGAAGTGTGATTTTTTTTTCTCCAATGACAATGCTTGAAATTGACTCTAATCTGCATATTAAATTGGAAACTCTCACTTGGACTTTGACCCTCTTTCATCATTCAGTTGACTAAAATATCGTGCAGAATTTTTTTTTGACATTAAATGCTAAAGGAAGCGAGGAATTTAATCCTTGAATCAAAAGAATTAGGTCCAGAAAAGATTACTGGAGAATGTTAAAAACCCTAACCCTAGTCCTAGCCCTAACCTTAACCGGAGAGTTGTAAAATTTTATCTAATGAAAATGCTTGAAATTGACTCTAATCTGCATTTTAAATTGGAAACTCTCACTTGGACTTTGACCCTCTTTCATCATTCAGTTGACTAAAATATCATGCAGAATTTTTTTTTGGCACTTAAATGCTAAAGGAAGCGAGGAATTTGTGTAATTTAGTCCTTGATTCAAAAACTTTTGATCCAGGAAAGATTACCAGAGAAGTGTGATTTTTTTTTCTCCAATGACAATGCTTGAAATTGACTCTAATCTGCATTTTAAATTGGAAACTCCCACTTGGACTTTGACCCTCTTTCATCATTCAGTTGACTAAAACATCATGCAGAATTTTTTTTGACATTAAATGCTAAAGGAAGCGAGGAATTTAATCCTTGAATCAAAAGAATTAGGTCTAGAAAAGATTACTGGAGAATGTTAAAAACCCTAACCCTAATCCTAGCCCTAACCCTAACCGGAGAGTTGTAAAATTTTATCTAATGAAAATGCTTGAAATTGACTCTAATCTGCATTTTAAATTGGAAACTCCCACTTGGACTTTGACCCTCTTTCATCATTTAGTTGACTAAAATATCATGCAGAATTTTTTTTTTGGCACTTAAATGCTAAAGGAAGCGAGGAATTTGTGTAATTTAGTCCTTGAATCAAAAACTTTTGATCCAGGAAATACCAGAGAAGTGTGATTTTTTTTTCTCCAATGACAATGCTTGAAATTGACTCTAATCTGCATTTTAAATTGGAAACTCTCACTTGGACTTTGACCCTCTTTCATCATTCAGTTGACTAAAATATCATGCAGAATTTTTTTTTACACTTAAATGCTAAAGTAAGCGAGGAATTTAATCCTTGAATCAAAAGAATTAGGTCCAGAAAAGATTACTGGAGAATTGTAAAAACCCTAACCCTAATCCTAGCCCTAACCCTAACTGGAGAGTTGTAAAATTTTATCTAATGAAAATGCTTGAAATTGACTCTAATCTGCATTTTAAATTGGAAACTCCCACTTGGACTTTGACCCTCTTTCATCATTCAGTTGACTAAAATATCATGCAGAATTTTTTTTTGGCACTTAAATGCTAAAGGAAGCGAGGAATTTGTGTAATTTAGTCCTTGAATCAAAAACTTTTGATCCAGGAAAGATTACCAGAGGAGTGTGATTTTTTTTTTCTCCAGTGACAATGCTTGAAATTGACTCTAATCTGCATTTTAAATTGGAAACTCTCACTTGGACTTTGACCCTCTTTCATCATTCAGTTGACTAAAATATCATGCAGAATTTTTTTTTACACTTAAATGCTAAAGGAAGCGAGGAATTTAATCCTTGAATCAAAAGAATTAGGTCCAGAAAAGATTACTGGAGAATGTTAAAAACCCTAACCCTAATCCTAGCCCTAACCCTAACCGGAGAGTTGTAAAATTTTATCTAATGAAAACGCTTGAAATTCAGTCTAATCTGCATTTTAAATTGGAAACTCTCACTTGGACTTTGACCCTCTTTCATCATTCAGTTGACTAAAATATCATGCATAATTTTTTTTTGACACTTAAATGCTAAAGTAAGCGAGGAATTTAATCCTTGAATCAAAAGAATTAGGTCCAGAAAAGATTACTGGAGAATGTTAAAAACACTAACCCTAATCCTAGCCCTAACCCTAACTGGAGAGTTGTAAAATTTTATCTAATGGAAATGCTTGAAATTGACTCTAATCTGCATTTTAAATTGGAAACTCCCACTTGGACTTTGACCCTCTTTCATCATTCAGTTGACTAAAATATCATGCAGAATTTTTTTTTTTTGGCACTTAAATGCTAAAGGAAGCGAGGAATTTGTGTAATTTAGTCCTTGAATCAAAAACTTTTGATCCAGGAAAGATTACCAGAGAAGTGTGATTTTTTTTTCTCCAATGACAATGCTTGAAATTGACTCTAATCTGCATTTTAAATTGGAAACTCCCACTTGGACTTTGACCCTCTTTCATCATTCAGTTGACTAAAATATCGTGCAGAATTTTTTTTTGACATTAAATGCTAAAGGAAGCGAGGAATTTAATCCTTGAATCAAAAGAATTAGGTCCAGAAAAGATTACTGGAGAATGTTAAAAACCCTAACCCTAATCCTAGCCCTAACCCTAACTGGAGAGTTGTAAAATTTTATCTAATGAAAATGCTTGAAATTGACTCTAATCTGCATTTTAAATTGGAAACTCCCACTTGGACTTTGACCCTCTTTCATCATTCAGATGACTAAAATATCATGCAGAATTTTTTTTTTGGCACTTAAATGCTAAAGGAAGCGAGGAATTTGTGTAATTTAGTCCTTGAATCAAAAACTTTTGATCCAGGAAAGATTACCAGAGAAGTGTGATTTTTTTTTCTCCAATGACAATGCTTGAAATTGACTCTAATCTGCATTTTAAATTGGAAACTCTCACTTGGACTTTGACCCTCTTTCATCATTCAGTTGACTAAAATATCATGCATAATTTTTTTTTACACTTAAATGCTAAAGTAAGCGAGGAATTTAATCCTTGAATCAAAAGAATTAGGTCCAGAAAAGATTACCAGAGAATTGTAAAAACCCTAACCCTAATCCTAGCCCTAACCCTAACTGGAGAGTTGTAAAATTTTATCTAATGAAAATGCTTGAAATTGACTCTAATCTGCATTTTAAATTGGAAACTCCCACTTGGACTTTGACCCTCTTTCATCATTCAGTTGACTAAAATATCATGCAGAATTTTTTTTTTTGGCACTTAAATGCTAAAGGAAGCGAGGAATTTGTGTAATTTAGTCCTTGAATCAAAAACTTTTGATCCAGGAAAGATTACCAGAGAAGTGTGATTTTTTTTCTCCAGTGACAATGCTTGAAATTGACTCTAATCTGCATTTTAAATTGGAAACTCTCACTTGGACTTTGACCCTCTTTCATCATTCAGTTGACTAAAATATCATGCAGAATTTTTTTTTACACTTAAATGCTAAAGTAAGCGAGGAATTTAATCCTTGAATCAAAAGAATTAGGTCCAGAAAAGATTACTGGAGAATGTTAAAAACCCTAACCCTAATCCTAGCCCTAACCCTAACTGGAGAGTTGTAAAATTTTATCTAATGGAAATGCTTGAAATTGACTCTAATCTGCATTTTAAATTGGAAACTCCCACTTGGACTTTGACCCTCTTTCATCATTCAGTTGACTAAAATATCATGCAGAATTTTTTTTTTGGCACTTAAATGCTAAAGGAAGCGAGGAATTTGTGTAATTTAGTCCTTGAATCAAAAACTTTTGATCCAGGAAAGATTACCAGAGAAGTGTGATTTTTTTTTCTCCAATGACAATGCTTGAAATTGACTCTAATCTGCATTTTAAATTGGAAACTCTCACTTGGACTTTGACCCTCTTTCATCATTCAGTTGACTAAAATATCATGCAGAATTTTTTTTTACACTTAAATGCTAAAGTAAGCGAGGAATTTAATCCTTGAATCAAAAGAATTAGGTCCAGAAAAGATTACTGGAGAATGTTAAAAACCCTAACCCTAATCCTAGCCCTAACCCTAACTGGAGAGTTGTAAAATTTTATCTAATGAAAATGCTTGAAATTGACTCTAATCTGCATTTTAAATTGGAAACTCCCACTTGGACTTTGACCCTCTTTCATCATTCAGTTGACTAAAATATCGTGCAGAATTTTTTTTTGACATTAAATGCTAAAGGAAGCGAGGAATTTAATCCTTGAATCAAAAGAATTAGGTCCAGAAAAGATTACTGGAGAATGTTAAAAACCCTAACCCTAATCCTAGCCCTAACCCTAACCGGAGAGTTGTAAAATTTTATCTAATGAAAATGCTTGAAATTGACTGTAATCTGCATATTAAATTGGAAACTCTCACTTGGACTTTGACCCTCTTTCATCATTCAGTTGACTAAAATATCGTGCAGAATTTTTTTTTGACATTAAATGCTAAAGGAAGCGAGGAATTTAATCCTTGAATCAAAAGAATTAGGTCCAGAAAAGATTACTGGAGAATGTTAAAAACCCTAACCCTAGTCCTAGCCCTAACCCTAACCGGAGAGTTGTAAAATTTTATCTAATGAAAATGCTTGAAATTGACTCTAATCTGCATTTTAAATTGGAAACTCCCACTTGGACTTTGACCCTCTTTCATCATTCAGTTGACTAAAATATCGTGCAGAATTTTTTTTTGACATTAAATGCTAAAGGAAGCGAGGAATTTAATCCTTGAATCAAAAGAATTAGGTCCAGAAAAGATTACTGGAGAATGTTAAAAACCCTAACCCTAATCCTAGCCCTAACCCTAACCGGAGAGTTGTAAAATTTTATCTAATGAAAATGCTTGAAATTGACTCTAATCTGCATATTAAATTGGAAACTCTCACTTGGACTTTGACCCTCTTTCATCATTCAGTTGACTAAAATATCGTGCAGAATTTTTTTTTGACATTAAATGCTAAAGGAAGCGAGGAATTTAATCCTTGAATCAAAAGAATTAGGTCCAGAAAAGATTACTGGAGAATGTTAAAAACCCTAACCCTAGTCCTAGCCCTAACCCTAACCGGAGAGTTGTAAAATTTTATCTAATGAAAATGCTTGAAATTGACTCTAATCTGCATTTTAAATTGGAAACTCTCACTTGGACTTTGACCCTCTTTCATCATTCAGTTGACTAAAATATCATGCAGAATTTTTTTTTTGGCACTTAAATGCTAAAGGAAGCGAGGAATTTGTGTAATTTAGTCCTTGAATCAAAAACTTTTGATCCAGGAAAGATTACCAGAGAAGTGTGATTTTTTTTTCTCCAATGACAATGCTTGAAATTGACTCTAATCTGCATTTTAAATTGGAAACTCTCACTTGGACTTTGACCCTCTTTCATCATTCAGTTGACTAAAATATCATGCAGAATTTTTTTTTACACTTAAATGCTAAAGTAAGCGAGGAATTTAATCCTTGAATCAAAAGAATTAGGTCCAGAAAAGATTACTGGAGAATTGTAAAAACCCTAACCCTAATCCTAGCCCTAACCCTAACTGGAGAGTTGTAAAATTTTATCTAATGAAAATGCTTGTAATTGACTCTAATCTGCATTTTAAATTGGAAACTCCCACTTGGACTTTGACCCTCTTTCATCATTCAGTTGACTAAAATATCGTGCAGAATTTTTTTTTGACATTAAATGCTAAAGGAAGCGAGGAATTTAATCCTTGAATCAAAAGAATTAGGTCCAGAAAAGATTACTGGAGAATTGTAAAAACCCTAACCCTAATCCTAGCCCTAACCCTAACTGGAGAGTTGTAAAATTTTATCTAATGAAAATGCTTGAAATTGACTCTAATCTGCATTTTAAATTGGAAACTCCCACTTGGACTTTGACCCTCTTTCATCATTCAGTTGACTAAAATATTATGCAGAATTTTTTTTTTGGCACTTAAATGCTAAAGGAAGCGAGGAATTTGTGTAATTTAGTCCTTGAATCAAAAACTTTTGATCCAGGAAAGATTACCAGAGAAGTGTGATTTTTTTTTCTCCAGTGACAATGCTTGAAATTGACTCTAATCTGCATTTTAAATTGGAAACTCTCACTTGGACTTTGACCCTCTTTCATCATTCATTTGACTAAAATATCATGCAGAATTTTTTTTTACACTTAAATGCTAAAGTAAGCGAGGAATTTAATCCTTGAATCAAAAGAATTAGGTCCAGAAAAGATTACTGGAGAATGTTAAAAACCCTAACCCTAATCCTAGCCCTAACCCTAACTGGAGAGTTGTAAAATTTTATCTAATGAAAATGCTTGAAATTGACTCTAATCTGCATTTTAAATTGGAAACTCCCACTTGGACTTTGACCCTCTTTCATCATTCAGTTGACTAAAATATCGTGCAGAATTTTTTTTTGACATTAAATGCTAAAGGAAGCGAGGAATTTAATCCTTGAATCAAAAGAATTAGGTCCAGAAAAGATTACTGGAGAATGTTAAAAACCCTAACCCTAATCCTAGCCCTAACCCTAACCGGAGAGTTGTAAAATTTTATCTAATGAAAATGCTTGAAATTGACTCTAATCTGCATATTAAATTGGAAACTCTCACTTGGACTTTGACCCTCTTTCATCATTCAGTTGACTAAAATATCGTGCAGAATTTTTTTTTGACATTAAATGCTAAAGGAAGCGAGGAATTTAATCCTTGAATCAAAAGAATTAGGTCCAGAAAAGATTACTGGAGAATGTTAAAAACCCTAACCCTAGTCCTAGCCCTAACCCTAACCGGAGAGTTGTAAAATTTTATCTAATGAAAATGCTTGAAATTGACTCTAATCTGCATTTTAAATTGGAAACTCTCACTTGGACTTTGACCCTCTTTCATCATTCAGTTGACTAAAATATCATGCAGAATTTTTTTTTTGGCACTTAAATGCTAAAGGAAGCGAGGAATTAGTGTAATTTAGTCCTTGATTCAAAAACTTTTGATCCAGGAATGATTACCAGAGAAGTGTGATTTTTTTTTCTCCAATGACAATGCTTGAAATTGACTCTAATCTGCATTTTAAATTGGAAACTCCCACTTGGACTTTGACCCTCTTTCATCATTCAGTTGACTAAAATATCATGCAGAATTTTTTTTGACATTAAATGCTAAAGGAAGCGAGGAATTTAATCCTTGAATAAAAAGAATTAGGTCTAGAAAAGATTACTGGAGAATGTTAAAAACTCTAACCCTCATCCTAGCCCTAACCCTAACCGGAGAGTTGTAAAATTTTATCTAATGAAAATGCTTGAAATTGACTCTAATCTGCATTTTAAATTGGAAACTCCCACTTGGACTTTGACCCTCTTTCATCATTCAGTTGACTAAAATATCGTGCAGAATTTTTTTTTGACATTAAATGCTAAAGGAAGCGAGGAATTTAATCCTTGAATCAAAAGAATTAGGTCCAGAAAAGATTACTGGAGAATGTTAAAAACCCTAACCCTAATCCTAGCCCTAACCCTAACCGGAGAGTTGTAAAATTTTATCTAATGAAAATGCTTGAAATTGACTCTAATCTGCATATTAAATTGGAAACTCTCACTTGGACTTTGACCCTCTTTCATCATTCAGTTGACTAAAATATCGTGCAGAATTTTTTTTTGACATTAAATGCTAAAGGAAGCGAGGAATTTAATCCTTGAATCAAAAGAATTAGGTCCAGAAAAGATTACTGGAGAATGTTAAAAACCCTAACCCTAATCCTAGCCCTAACCCTAACCGGAGAGTTGTAAAATTTTATCTAATGAAAATGCTTGAAAATGACTCTAATCTGCATATTAAATTGGAAACTCTCACTTGGACTTTGACCCTCTTTCATCATTCAGTTGACTAAAATATCGTGCAGAATTTTTTTTTGACATTAAATGCTAAAGGAAGCAATGAATTTAATCCTTGAATCAAAAGAATTAGGTCCAGAAAAGATTACTGGAGAATGTTAAAAACCCTAACCCTAGTCCTAGCCCTAACCCTAACCGGAGAGTTGTAAAATTTTATCTAATGAAAATGCTTGAAAGTGACTCTAATCTGCATTTTAAATTGGAAACTCTCACTTGGACTTTGACCCTCTTTCATCATTCAGTTGACTAAAATATCATGCAGAATTTTTTTTTTGGCACTTAAATGCTAAAGGAAGCGAGGAATTTGTGTAATTTAGTCCTTGATTCAAAAACTTTTGATCCAGGAAAGATTACCAGAGAAGTGTGATTTTTTTTTCTCCAATGACAATGCTTGAAATTGACTCTAATCTGCATTTTAAATTGGAAACTCCCACTTGGACTTTGACCCTCTTTCATCATTCAGTTGACTAAAATATCATGCAGAATTTTTTTTGACATTAAATGCTAAAGGAAGCGAGGAATTTAATCCTTGAATAAAAAGAATTAGGTCTAGAAAAGATTACTGGAGAATGTTAAAAACCCTAACCCTAATCCTAGCCCTAACCCTAACCGGAGAGTTGTAAAATTTTATCTAATGAAAATGCTTGAAATTGACTCTAATCTGCATTTTAAATTGGAAACTCCCACTTGGACTTTGACCCTCTTTCATCATTCAGTTGACTAAAATATCATGCAGAATTTTTTTTTTGGCACTTAAATGCTAAAGGAAGCGAGGAATTAGTGTAATTTAGTCCTTGATTCAAAAACTTTTGATCCAGGAAAGATTACCAGAGAAGTGTGATTTTTTTTTCTCCAATGACAATGCTTGAAATTGACTCTAATCTGCATTTTAAATTGGAAACTCCCACTTGGACTTTGACCCTCTTTCATCATTCAGTTGACTAAAATATCATGCAGAATTTTTTTTGACATTAAATGCTAAAGGAAGCGAGGAATTTAATCCTTGAATAAAAAGAATTAGGTCTAGAAAAGATTACTGGAGAATGTTAAAAACTCTAACCCTCATCCTAGCCCTAACCCTAACCGGAGAGTTGTAAAATTTTATCTAATGAAAATGCTTGAAATTGACTCTAATCTGCATTTTAAATTGGAAACTCCCACTTGGACTTTGACCCTCTTTCATCATTCAGTTGACTAAAATATCGTGCAGAATTTTTTTTTTACATTAAATGCTAAAGGAAGCGAGGAATTTAATCCTTGAATCAAAAGAATTAGGTCCAGAAAAGATTACTGGAGAATGTTAAAAACCCTAACCCTAATCCTAGCCCTAACCCTAACCGGAGAGTTGTAAAATTTTATCTAATGAAAATGCTTGAAATTGACTCTAATCTGCATATTAAATTGGAAACTCTCACTTGGACTTTGACCCTCTTTCATCATTCAGTTGACTAAAATATCGTGCAGAATTTTTTTTTGACATTAAATGCTAAAGGAAGCGAGGAATTTAATCCTTGAATCAAAAGAATTAGGTCCAGAAAAGATTACTGGAGAATGTTAAAAACCCTAACCCTAATCCTAGCCCTAACCCTAACCGGAGAGTTGTAAAATTTTATCTAATGAAAATGCTTGAAAATGACTCTAATCTGCATATTAAATTGGAAACTCTCACTTGGACTTTGACCCTCTTTCATCATTCAGTTGACTAAAATATCGTGCAGAATTTTTTTTTGACATTAAATGCTAAAGGAAGCGATGAATTTAATCCTTGAATCAAAAGAATTAGGTCCAGAAAAGATTACTGGAGAATGTTAAAAACCCTAACCCTAGTCCTAGCCCTAACCCTAACCGGAGAGTTGTAAAATTTTATCTAATGAAAATGCTTGAAAGTGACTCTAATCTGCATTTTAAATTGGAAACTCTCACTTGGACTTTGACCCTCTTTCATCATTCAGTTGACTAAAATATCATGCAGAATTTTTTTTTTGGCACTTAAATGCTAAAGGAAGCGAGGAATTTGTGTAATTTAGTCCTTGATTCAAAAACTTTTGATCCAGGAAAGATTACCAGAGAAGTGTGATTTTTTTTTCTCCAATGACAATGCTTGAAATTGACTCTAATCTGCATTTTAAATTGGAAACTCCCACTTGGACTTTGACCCTCTTTCATCATTCAGTTGACTAAAATATCATGCAGAATTTTTTTTGACATTAAATGCTAAAGGAAGCGAGGAATTTAATCCTTGAATCAAAAGAATTAGGTCTAGAAAAGATTACTGGAGAATGTTAAAAACCCTAACCCTAATCCTAGCCCTAACCCTAACCGGAGAGTTGTAAAATTTTATCTAATGAAAATGCTTGAAATTGACTCTAATCTGCATTTTAAATTGAAAACTCCCACTTGGACTTTGACCCTCTTTCATCATTCAGTTGACTAAAATATCATGCAGAATTTTTTTTTTGGCACTTAAATGCTAAAGGAAGCGAGGAATTTGTGTAATTTAGTCCTTGAATCAAAAACTTTTGATCCAGGAAAGATTACCAGAGAAGTGTGATTTTTTTTTCTCCAATGACAATGCTTGAAATTGACTCTAATCTGCATTTTAAATTGGAAACTCTCACTTGGACTTTGACCCTCTTTCATCATTCAGTTGACTAAAATATCATGCAGAATTTTTTTTTTACACTTAAATGCTAAAGTAAGCGAGGAATTTAATCCTTGAATCAAAAGAATTAGGTCCAGAAAAGATTACTGGAGAATTGTAAAAACCCTAACCCTAATCCTAGCCCTAACCCTAACTGGAGAGTTGTAAAATTTTATCTAATGAAAATGTATGAAATTGACTCTAATCTGCATTTTAAATTGGAAACTCCCACTTGGACTTTGACCCTCTTTCATCATTCAGTTGACTAAAATATCATGCAGAATTTTTTTTGACATTAAATGCTAAAGGAAGCGAGGAATTTAATCCTTGAATCAAAAGAATTAGGTCTAGAAAAGATTACTGGAGAATGTTAAAAACCCTAACCCTAATCCTAGCCCTAACCCTAACCGGAGAGTTGTAAAATTTTATCTAATGAAAATGCTTGAAATTGACTCTAATCTGCATTTTAAATTGGAAACTCCCACTTGGACTTTGACCCTCTTTCATCATTCAGTTGACTAAAATATCGTGCAGAATTTTTTTTTGACATTAAATGCTAAAGGAAGCGAGGAATTTAATCCTTGAATCAAAAGAATTAGGTCCAGAAAAGATTACTGGAGAATGTTAAAAACCCTAACCCTAATCCTAGCCCTAACCCTAACCGGAGAGTTGTAAAATTTTATCTAATGAAAATGCTTGAAATTGACTCTAATCTGCATTTTAAATTGGAAACTCCCACTTGGACTTTGACCCTCTTTCATCATTCAGTTGACTAAAATATCATGCAGAATTTTTTTTGACATTAAATGCTAAAGGAAGCGAGGAATTTAATCCTTGAATCAAAAGAATTAGGTCTAGAAAAGATTACTGGAGAATGTTAAAAACCCTAACCCTAATCCTAGCCCTAACCCTAACCGGAGAGTTGTAAAATTTTATCTAATGAAAATGCTTGAAATTGACTCTAATCTGCATTTTAAATTGGAAACTCCCACTTGGACTTTGACCCTCTTTCATCATTCAGTTGACTAAAATATCATGCAGAATTTTTTTTTTTGGCACTTAAATGCTAAAGGAAGCGAGGAATTTGTGTAATTTAGTCCTTGAATCAAAAACTTTTGATCCAGGAAAGATTACCAGAGAAGTGTGATTTTTTTTTCTCCAATGACAATGCTTGAAATTGACTCTAATCTGCATTTTAAATTGGAAACTCTCACTTGGACTTTGACCCTCTTTCATCATTCAGTTGACTAAAATATCATGCAGAATTTTTTTTTTACACTTAAATGCTAAAGGAAGCGAGGAATTTAATCCTTGAATAAAAAGAATTAGGTCTAGAAAAGATTACTGGAGAATGTTAAAAACCCTAACCCTAATCCTAGCCCTAACCCTAACCGGAGAGTTGTAAAATTTTATCTAATGAAAATGCTTGAAATTGACTCTAATCTGCATTTTAAATTGGAAACTCCCACTTGGACTTTGACCCTCTTTCATCATTCAGTTGACTAAAATATCATGCAGAATTTTTTTTTTTGGCACTTAAATGCTAAAGGAAGCGAGGAATTTGTGTAATTTAGTCCTTGAATCAAAAACTTTTGATCCAGGAAAGATTACCAGAGAAGTGTGATTTTTTTTTCTCCAATGACAATGCTTGAAATTGACTCTAATCTGCATTTTAAATTGGAAACTCTCACTTGGACTTTGACCCTCTTTCATCATTCAGTTGACTAAAATATCATGCAGAATTTTTTTTTTACACTTAAATGCTAAAGTAAGCAAGGAATTTAATCCTTGAATCAAAAGAATTAGGTCCAGAAAAGATTACTGGAGAATTGTAAAAACCCTAACCCTAATCCTAGCCCTAACCCTAACTGGAGAGTTGTAAAATTTTATCTAATGAAAATGCTTGAAATTGACTCTAATCTGCATTTTAAATTGGAAACTCCCACTTGGACTTTGACCCTCTTTCATCATTCAGTTGACTAAAATATCATGCAGAATTTTTTTTGACATTAAATGCTAAAGGAAGCGAGGAATTTAATCCTTGAATCAAAAGAATTAGGTCTAGAAAAGATTACTGGAGAATGTTAAAAACCCTAACCCTAATCCTAGCCCTAACCCTAACCGGAGAGTTGTAAAATTTTATCTAATGAAAATGCTTGAAATTGACTCTAATCTGCATTTTAAATTGGAAACTCCCACTTGGACTTTGACCCTCTTTCATCATTCAGTTGACTAAAATATCATGCAGAATTTTTTTTTTTGGCACTTAAATGCTAAAGGAAGCGAGGAATTTGTGTAATTTAGTCCTTGAATCAAAAACTTTTGATCCAGGAAAGATTACCAGAGAAGTGTGATTTTTTTTTCTCCAATGACAATGCTTGAAATTGATTCTAATCTGCATTTTAAATTGGAAACTCTCACTTGGACTTTGACCCTCTTTCATCATTCAGTTGACTAAAATATCATGCAGAATTTTTTTTGACATTGAATGCTAAAGGAAGCGAGGAATTTAATCCTTGAATCAAAAGAATTAGGTCTAGAAAAGATTACTGGAGAATGTTAAAAACCCTAACCCTAATCCTAGCCCTAACCCTAACCGGAGAGTTGTAAAATTTTATCTAATGAAAATGCTTGAAATTGACTCTAATCTGCATTTTAAATTGGAAACTCCCACTTGGACTTTGACCCTCTTTCATCATTCAGTTGACTAAAATATCATGCAGAATTTTTTTTGACATTAAATGCTAAAGGAAGCGAGGAATTTAATCCTTGAATCAAAAGAATTAGGTCTAGAAAAGATTACTGGAGAATGTTAAAAACCCTAACCCTAATCCTAGCCCTAACCCTAACCGGAGAGTTGTAAAATTTTATCTAATGAAAATGCTTGAAATTGACTCTAATCTGCATTTTAAATTGGAAACTCCCACTTGGACTTTGACCCTCTTTCATCATTCAGTTGACTAAAATATCATGCAGAATTTTTTTTTTTGGCACTTAAATGCTAAAGGAAGCGAGGAATTTGTGTAATTTAGTCCTTGAATCAAAAACTTTTGATCCAGGAAAGATTACCAGAGAAGTGTGATTTTTTTTTCTCCAATGACAATGCTTGAAATTGATTCTAATCTGCATTTTAAATTGGAAACTCTCACTTGGACTTTGACCCTCTTTCATCATTCAGTTGACTAAAATATCATGCAGAATTTTTTTTTACACTTAAATGCTAAAGTAAGCGAGGAATTTAATCCTTGAATCAAAAGAATTAGGTCCAGAAAAGATTACTGGAGAATTGTAAAAACCCTAACCCTAATCCTAGCCCTAACCCTAACTGGAGAGTTGTAAAATTTTATCTAATGAAAATGCTTGAAATTGACTCTAATCTGCATTTTAAATTGGAAACTCCCACTTGGACTTTGACCCTCTTTCATCATTCAGTTGACTAAAATATCATGCAGAATTTTTTTTTGGCACTTAAATGCTAAAGGAAGCGAGGAATTTGTGTAATTTAGTCCTTGAATCAAAAACTTTTGATCCAGGAAAGATTACCAGAGGAGTGTGATTTTTTTTTCTCCAGTGACAATGCTTGAAATTGACTCTAATCTGCATTTTAAATTGGAAACTCTCACTTGGACTTTGACCCTCTTTCATCATTCAGTTCACTAAAATATCATGCAGAATTTTTTTTTACACTTAAATGCTAAAGTAAGCGAGGAATTTAATCCTTGAATCAAAAGAATTAGGTCCAGAAAAGATTACTGGAGAATGTTAAAAACCCTAACCCTAATCCTAGCCCTAACCCTAACTGGAGAGTTGTAAAATTTTATCTAATGAAAATGCTTGAAATTGACTCTAATCTGCATTTTAAATTGGAAACTCCCACTTGGACTTTGACCCTCTTTCATCATTCAGTTGACTAAAATATCGTGCAGAATTTTTTTTTGACATTAAATGCTAAAGTAAGCGAGGAATTTAATCCTTGAATCAAAAGAATTAGGTCCAGAAAAGATTACTGGAGAATTGTAAAAACCCTAACCCTAATCCTAGCCCTAACCCTAACTGGAGAGTTGTAAAATTTTATCTAATGAAAATGCTTGAAATTGACTCTAATCTGCATTTTAAATTGGAAACTCCCACTTGGACTTTGACCCTCTTTCATCATTCAGTTGACTAAAATATCATGCAGAATTTTTTTTTTGGCACTTAAATGCTAAAGGAAGCGAGGAATTTGTGTAATTTAGTCCTTGAATCAAAAACTTTTGATCCAGGAAAGATTACCAGAGAAGTGTGATTTTTTTTTCTCCAGTGACAATGCTTGAAATTGACTCTAATCTGCATTTTAAATTGGAAACTCTCACTTGGACTTTGACCCTCTTTCATCATTCAGTTGACTAAAATATCATGCAGAATTTTTTTTTACACTTAAATGCTAAAGTAAGCGAGGAATTTAATCCTTGAATCAAAAGAATTAGGTCCAGAAAAGATTACTGGAGAATGTTAAAAACCCTAACCCTAATCCTAGCCCTAACCCTAACTGGAGAGTTGTAAAATTTTATCTAATGAAAATGCTTGAAATTGACTCTAATCTGCATTTTAAATTGGAAACTCCCACTTGGACTTTGACCCTCTTTCATCATTCAGTTGACTAAAATATCGTGCAGAATTTTTTTTGACATTAAATGCTAAAGGAAGCGAGGAATTTAATCCTTGAATCAAAAGAATTAGGTCCAGAAAAGATTACTGGAGAATGTTAAAAACCCTAACCCTAGTCCTAGCCCTAACCCTAACCGGAGAGTTGTAAAATTTTATCTAATGAAAATGCTTGAAATTGACTCTAATCTGCATTTTAAATTGGAAACTCTCACTTGGACTTTGACCCTCTTTCATCATTCAGTTGACTAAAATATCATGCAGAATTTTTTTTTTGGCACTTAAATGCTAAAGGAAGCGAGGAATTTGTGTAATTTAGTCCTTGATTCAAAAACTTTTGATCCAGGAAAGATTACCAGAGAAGTGTGATTTTTTTCTCCAATGACAATGCTTGAAATTGACTCTAATCTGCATTTTATATTGGAAACTCACTTGGACTTTGACCCTCTTTCATCATTCAGTTGACTAAAATATCATGCAGAATTTTTTTTGACACTTAAATGCTAAAGGAAGCGAGGAATTTAATCCTTGAATCAAAAGAATTAGGTCCAGAAAAGATTACTGGAGAATGTTAAAAACCCTAACCCTAATCCTAGCCCTAACCCTAACTGGAGAGTTGTAAAATTTTATCTAATGAAAATGCTTGAAATTGACTCTAATCTGCATTTTAAATTGGAAACTCCCACTTGGACTTTGACCCTCTTTCATCATTCAGTTGACTAAAATATCGTGCAGAATTTTTTTTTGACATTAAATGCTAAAGTAAGCGAGGAATTTAATCCTTGAATCAAAAGAATTAGGTCCAGAAAAGATTACTGGAGAATTGTAAAAACCCTAACCCTAATCCTAGCCCTAACCCTAACTGGAGAGTTGTAAAATTTTATCTAATGAAAATGCTTGAAATTGACTCTAATCTGCATTTTAAATTGGAAACTCCCACTTGGACTTTGACCCTCTTTCATCATTCAGTTGACTAAAATATCATGCAGAATTTTTTTTTTGGCACTTAAATGCTAAAGGAAGTGAGGAATTTGTGTAATTTAGTCCTTGAATCAAAAACTTTTGATCCAGGAAAGATTACCAGAGAAGTGTGATTTTTTTTTCTCCAGTGACAATGCTTGAAATTGACTCTAATCTGCATTTTAAATTGGAAACTCTCACTTGGACTTTGACCCTCTTTCATCATTCAGTTGACTAAAATATCATGCAGAATTTTTTTTTACACTTAAATGCTAAAGTAAGCGAGGAATTTAATCCTTGAATCAAAAGAATTAGGTCCAGAAAAGATTACTGGAGAATGTTAAAAACCCTAACCCTAATCCTAGCCCTAACCCTAACTGGAGAGTTGTAAAATTTTATCTAATGAAAATGCTTGAAATTGACTCTAATCTGCATTTTAAATTGGAAACTCCCACTTGGACTTTGACCCTCTTTCATCATTCAGTTGACTAAAATATCGTGCAGAATTTTTTTTGACATTAAATGCTAAAGGAAGCGAGGAATTTAATCCTTGAATCAAAAGAATTAGGTCCTGAAAAGATTACTGGAGAATTGTAAAAACCCTAACCCTAATCCTAGCCCTAACCCTAACCGGAGAGTTGTAAAATTTTATCTAATTAAAATGCTTGAAATTGACTCTAATTTGCATTTTAAATTGGAAACTCCCACTTGGACTTTGACCTTTTTTCATCGTTCAGTTCATGAAGATATTCTGAGACAGATCATTTTTGACAAGTACATGCTAAAGAAAGTCTGTAATTTATTCCTTGAATCAAAAGAATTAGGTCCAGAAAAGAATACTGGAGAATGTTAAAAACCCTAACCCTAATCCTAGCCCTAACCCTAACCGGAGAGTTGTAAAATTTTATCTAATGAAAATGCTTGAAATTGACTCCAATCTGCATTTTAAATTGGAAACTCCCACTTGGACTTTGACCTTCTTTCATCATTCAGTTGACTAAAATATCATGCAGAATTTTTTTTTGACACTTAATTGCTAAAGGAAGCGAGGAATTTGTGTAATTTTGTCCTTGAATCAAAAACTTTTGATCCAGGAAAGATTACCAGAGAAGTGTGATTTTTTTTTCTCCAATGACAATGCTTGAAATTGACTCTAATCTGCATTTTAAATTGGAAACTCCCACTTGGACTTTGACCCTCTTTCATCATTCAGTTGACTAAAATATCATGCAGAATTTTTTTTGACATTAAATGCTAAAGGAAGTGAGGAATTTAATCCTTGAATCAAAAGAATTAGGTCTAGAAAAGATTACTGGAGAATGTTAAAAACCCTAACCCTAATCCTAGCCCTAACCCTAACCGGAGAGTTGTAAAATTTTATCTAATGAAAATGCTTGAAATTGACTCTAATCTGCATTTTAAATTGGAAACTCCCACTTTGACTTTGACCCTCTTTCATCATTCAGTTGACTAAAACAACATGCAGAATTTTTTTTGACACTTAAATGCTAAAGCAAGCGAGGATTTAATCCTTGAATCAAAAAAATTAGGTCCAGAAAAGATTACTGGAGAATGTTAAAAACCCTAACCCTAATCCTAGCCATAACCCTAACCGGAAAGTTGTAAAATTTTATCTAATGAAAATGCTTGAAATTGACTCCAATCTGCATTTTAAATTGGAAACTCCCACTTGGACTTTGACCTTCTTTCATCATTCAGTTGACTAAAATATCATGCAGAATTTTTTTTTGACACTTAATTGTTAAAGGAAGCGAGGAATTTGTGTAATTTAGTCCTTGAATCAAAAACTTTTGATCCAGGAAAGATTTCCAGAGAAGTGTGATTTTTTTTTCTCCAATGACAATGCTTGAAATCGACTCTAATCTGCATTTTAAATTGCAAACTCCCACTTGGACTTTGACCCTCTTTCATCATTCAGTTGACTAAAATATCATGCAGAATTTTTTTTGACACTTAAATGCTAAAGGAAGCGAGGATTTAATCCTTGAATCAAAAGAATTAGGTCCAGAAAAGATTACTGGAGAATTGTAAAAACCCTAACCCTAATCCTAGCCCTAACCCTAACCGGAGAGTTGTAAAATTTTATCTAATGAAAATTCTTAAAATTGACTCTAATCTGCATTTTAAATTGGAAACTCCCACTTGGACTTTGACCTTTTTTCATCGTTCAGTTCATGAAGAATTTCTGAGACAGATCATTTTTGACAAGTACGTGATAAAGAAAGTCTGTAATTTATTCCTTGAATCAAAAACTTTTGATCCAGGAAAGATTACCAGAGAAGTGTAATTTTTTTCTCCAATGACAATGCTTGAAATTGACTCTAATCTGCATTTTATATTGGAAACTCACTTGGACTTTGACCCTCTTTCATCATTCAGTTGACTAAAATATCATGCAGAATTTTTTTTGACACTTAAATGCTAAAGGAAGCGAGGAATTTAATCCTTGAATCAAAAGAATTAGGTCCAGAAAAGATTACTGGAGAATTGTAAAAACCCTAACCCTAATCCTAGCCCTAACCCTAACCGGAGAGTTGTAAAATTTTATCTAATGAAAATGCTTGAAAATGACTCTAATCTGCAATTTAAATTGGAAACTCCCACTTTGACTTTGACCCTCTTTCATCATTCAGTTGACTAAAATATCATGCAGAATTTTTTTGACACTTAAATGCTAAAGGAAGCAAGGAATTTAATTCTTGAATCAAAAGAATTAGGTCCAGAAAAGATTACTGGAGAATTGTAAAAACCCTAACCCTAATCCTAGCCCTAACCCTAACCGGAGAGTTGTAAAATTTTATCTAATGAAAATGCTTGAAATTGACTCTAATCTGCATTTTAAATTGGAAACTCCCACTTTGACTTTGACCATCTTTCATCATTCAGTTGACTAAAACATCATGCAGAATTTTTTTTGACACTTAAATGCTAAAGCAAGCGAGGATTTAATCCTTGAATCAAAAGAATTAGGTCCAGAAAAGATTACTGGAGAATGGTAAAAACCCTAACCCTAATCCTAGCCCTAACCCTAACCGGAGAGTTGTAAAATTTTATCTAATGAAAATGCTTGAAATTGACTCCAATCTGCATTTTAAATTGGAAACTCCTACTTGGACTTTGACCTTCTTTCATCATTCAGTTGACTAAAATATCATGCAGAATTTTTTTTTGGCACTTAATTGCTAAAGGAAGCGAGGAATTTGTGTAATTTAGTCCTTGAATCAAAAATTTTTGATCCAGGAAAGATTACCAGAGGAGTGTGATTTTTTTTTCTCCAATGACAATGCTTGAAATCGACTCTAATCTGCATTTTAAATTAGAAACTCCCACTTGGACTTTGACCCTCTTTCATCATTCAGTTGACTAAAATATCATGCAGAATTTTTTTTGACACTTAAATGCTAAAGGAAGTGAGGATTTAATCCTTGAATCAAAAGAATTAGGTCCAGAAAAGATTACTGGAGAATTGTAAAAACCCTAACCCTAATCCTAGCCCTAACCCTAACCGGAGAGTTGTAAAATTTTATCTAATGAAAATTCTTAAAATTGACTCTAATCTGCATTTTAAATTGGAAACTCTCACTTGGACTTTGACCTTTTTTCATCGTTCAGTTCATGAAGATATTCTGAGACAGATCATTTTTGACAAGTACGTGCTAAAGAAAGTCTGTAATTTATTCCTTGAATCAAAAACTTTTGATCCAGGAAAGATTACCAGAGAAGTGTGATTTTTTTCTCCAATGACAATGCTTGAAATTGACTCTAATCTGCATTTTATATTGGAAACTCACTTGGACTTTGACCCTCTTTCATCATTCAGTTGACTAAAATATCATGCAGAATTTTTTTTGACACTTAAATGCTAAAGGAAGCGAGGAATTTAATCCTTGAATCAAAAGAATTAGGTCCAGAAAAGATTACAGGAGAATTGTAAAAACCCTAACCCTAATCCTAGCCCTAACCCTAACCGGAGAGTTGTAAAATTTTATCTAATGAAAATGCTTGAAATTGACTGTAATCTGCAATTTAAATTGGAAACTCCCACTTTGACTTTGACCCTCTTTCATCATTCAGTTGACTAAAATATCATGCAGAATTTTTTTTGACACTTAAATGCTAAAGGAAGCAAGGAATTTAATTCTTGAATCAAAAGAATTAGGTCCAGAAAAGATTACTGGAGAATTGTAAAAACCCTAACCCTAGCCCTAACCCTAACCGGAGAGTTGTAAAATTTTATCAAATGAAAATGCTTGAAATTGACTCTAATTTGCATTTTAAATTGGAAACTCCCACTTGGACTTTGACCTTTTTTCATCGTTCAGTTCATGAAGATATTCTGAGACAGATCATTTTTGACAAGTACATGCTAAAGAAAGTCTGTAATTTATTCCTTGAATCAAAAGAATTAGGTCCAGAAAAGATTACTGGAGAATGTTAAAAACCCTAACCCTAATCCTAGCCCTAACCCTAACCGGAGAGTTGTAAAATTTTATCTAATGAAAATGGTTGACATTGACTCCAATCTGCATTTTAAATTGGAAACTCCCACTTGGATTTTGACCTTCTTTCATCATTCAGTTCACTAAAATATCATGCAGAATTTTTTTTTGACACTTAATTGCTAAAGGAAGCGAGGAATTTGTGTAATTTAGTCCTTGAATCAAAAACTTTTGATCCAGGAAAGATTACCAGAGAAGTGTGATTTTTTTTCTCCAATGACAATGCTTGAAATCGACTCTAATCTGCATTTTAAATTGGAAACTCCCACTTGGACTTTGACCCTCTTTCATCATTCAGTTGACTAAAATATCATGCAGAATTTTTTTTGACACTTAAATGCTAAAGGAAGCGAGGATTTAATCCTTGAATCAAAAGAATTAGGTCCAGAAAAGATTACTGGAGAATTGTAAAAACCCTAACCCTAATCCTAGCCCTAACCCTAACCGGAGAGTTGTAAAATTTTATCTAATGAAAATGCTTGAAATTGACTCTAATCTGCATTTTAAATCGGAAACTCCCACTTTGACTTTGACCCTCTTTCATCATTCAGTTGACTAAAACATCATGCAGAATTTTTTTTGACACTTAAATGCTAAAGCAAGCGAGGATTTAATCCTTGAATCAAAAGAATTAGGTCCAGAAAAGATTACTGGAGAATGTTAAAAACCCTAACCCTAATCCTAGCCCTAACCCTAACCGGAGAGTTGTAAAATTTTATCTAATGAAAATGGTTGACATTGACTCCAATCTGCATTTTAAATTGGAAACTTCCACTTGGACTTTGACCTTCTTTCATCATTCAGTTCACTAAAATATCATGCAGAATTTTTTTTTGACACTTAATTGCTAAAGGAAGCGAGGAATTTGTGTAATTTAGTCCTTGAATCAAAAACTTTTGATCCAGGAAAGATTACCAGAGAATTGTGATTTTTTTTCTCCAATGACAATGCTTGAAATCGACTCTAATCTGCATTTTAAATTGGAAACTCCCACTTGGACTTTGACCCTCTTTCATCATTCAGTTGACTAAAATATCATGCAGAATTTTTTTTGACACTTAAATGCTAAAGGAAGCGAGGATTTAATCCTTGAATCAAAAGAATTAGGTCCAGAAAAGATTACTGGAGAATTGTAAAAACCCTAACCCTAATCCTAGCCCTAACCCTAACCGGAGAGTTGTAAAATTTTATCTAATGAAAATTCTTAAAATTGACTCTAATCTGCATTTTAAATTGGAAAGTCCGACTTGGACTTTGATCTTTTTTTATCGTTCAGTTCATGAAGATATTCTGAGACAGATCATTTTTGACAAGTACGTGCTAAAGAAAGTCTGTAATTTATTCCTTGAATCAAAAACTTTTGATCCGGGAAAGATTACCAGAGAAGTGTGATTTTTTTCTCCAATGACAATGCTTGAAATTGACTCTAATCTGCATTTTATATTGGAAACTCCCATTTGGACTTTGACCCTCTTTCATCATTCAGTTGACTAAAATATCATGCAGAATTATTTTTTGACACTTAAATGCTAAAGGAAGCGAGGAATTTGTGTAATTTAGTCCTTGAATCAAAAACTTTTGATCCAGGAAAGATTACCAGAGAAGTGTGATTTTTTTTCTCCAATGACAATGCTTGAAATTGACTCTAATCTGCATTTTAAATTGGAAACTCCCACTTTGACTTTGACCCACTTTCATCATTCAGTTGACTAAAATATCATACAGAATTTTTTTTGACACTTAAATGCTAAAGGAAGCAAGGAATTTAATTCTTGAATCAAAAGAATTAGGTCCAGAAAAGATTACTGGAGAATTGTAAAAACCCTAACCCTAGCCCTATCCCTAACCGGAGAGTTGTAAAATTTTATCTAATGAAAATGATTCAAATTGACTCGAATCTGCATTTTAAATTGGAAACTCCCACTTGGACTTTGACCTTTTTTCATCGTTCAGTTCATGAAGATATTTTGAGACAGATCATTTTTGACAAGTACATGCTAAAGAAAGTCTGTAATTTATTCCTTGAATCAAAAGAATTAGGTCCAGAAAAGATTACTGGAGAATGTTAAAAACCCTAACCCTAATCCTAACCCTAACCCTAACCGGAGAGTTGTAAAATTTTATCTAATGAAAATGCTTGAAATTGACTCCAATCTGCATTTTAAATTGGAAACTCCCACTTGGACTTTGACCTTCTTTCATCATTCAGTTGACTAAAATATCATGCAGAATTTTTTTTTGACACTTAATTGCTAAAGGAAGCGAGGAATTTGTGTAATTTAGTCCTTGAATCAAAAACTTTTGATCCAGGAAAGATTACCAGAGAAGTGTGATTTTTTTTTTCTCCAATGACAATGCTTGAAATTGACTCTAATCTGCATTTTAAATTGGAAACTCCCACTTGGACTTTGACCCTCTTTCATCATTCAGTTGACTAAAATATCATGCAGAATTTTTTTTGACATTAAATGCTAAAGGAAGCGAGGAATTTAATCCTTGAATCAAAAGAATTAGGTCTAGAAAAGATTACTGGAGAATGTTAAAAACCCTAACCCTAATCCTAGCCCTAACTCTAACCGGAGAGTTGTAAAACTTTCTCCAATGACAATGCTTGAAATTGACTCTAATCTGCATTTTAAATTGGAAACTCCCACTTGGACTTTGACCCTCTTTCATCATTCAGTTGACTAAAATATCATGCAGAATTTTTTTTTACACTTAAATGCTAAAGTAAGCGAGGAATTTAATCCTTGAATCAAAAGAATTAGGTCCAGAAAAGATTACTGGAGAATGTTAAAAACCCTAACCCTAATCCTAGCCCTAACCCTAACTGGAGAGTGGTAAAATTTTATCTAATGAAAATGCTTGAAAATGACTCTAATCTGCATTTTAAATTGGAAACTTTCACTTGGACTTTGACCCTCTTTCATCATTCAGTTGACTAAAATATCGTGCAGAATTTTTTTTTGACATTAAATGCTAAAGGAAGCGAGGAATTTAATCCTTGAATCAAAAGAATTAGGTCCAGAAAAGATTACTGGAGAATGTTAAAAACCCTAACCCTAATCCTAGCCCTAACCCTAACCGGAGAGTTGTAAAATTTTATCTAATGAAAATGCTTGAAATGGACTCTAATTAGCATTTTAAATCGGAAACTCCCACTTGGACTTTGACCTTTTTTCATCGTTCAGTTCATGAAGATATTTTGAGACAGATCATTTTTGACAAGTACATGCTAAAGAAAGTCTGTAATTTATTCCTTGAATCAAAAGAATTAGGTCCAGAAAAGATTACTGGAGAATTGTAAAAACCCTAACCCTAATCCTAACCCTAACCCTAACCGGAGAGTTGTAAAATTTTATCTAATGAAAATGCTTGAAATTGACTCCAATCTGCATTTTAAATTGGAAACTCCCACTTGGACTTTGACCTTCTTTCATCATTCAGTTGACTAAAATATCATGCAGAATTTTTTTTTGACACTTAATTGCTAAAGGAAGCGAGGAATTTGTGTAATTTAGTCCTTGAATCAAAAACTTTTGATCCAGGAAAGATTACCAGAGAAGTGTGATTTTTTTTTCTCCAATGACAATGCTTGAAATTGACTCTAATCTTCATTTTAAATTGGAAACTCCCACTTGGACTTTGACCCTCTTTCATCATTCAGTTGACTAAAATATCATGCAGAATTTTTTTTGACATTAAATGCTAAAGGAAGCGAGGAATTTAATTCTTGAATCAAAAGAATTAGGTCTAGAAAAGATTACTGGAGAATGTTAAAAACCCTAACCCTAATCCTAGCCCTAACCCTAACCGGAGAGTTGTAAAATTTTATCTAAGGAAAATGCTTGAAATTAACTGTAATCTGCATTTTAAATTGGAAACTCCCACTTTGACTTTGACCCTCTTTCATCATTCAGTTGACTAAAACATCATGCAGAATTTTTTTTGACACTTAAATGCTAAAGGAAGCGAGGATTTAATCCTTGAATCAAAAGAATTAGGTCCAGAAAAGATTACTGGAGAATGTTAAAAACCCTAACCCTAATCCTAGCCCTAACCCTAACCGGAGAGTTGTAAAATTTTATCTAATGAAAATGCTTGACATTGACTCCAATCTGCATTTTAAATTGGAAACTCCCACTTGGACTTTGACCTTCTTTCATCATTCAGTTCACTAAAATATCATGCAGAATTTTTTTTTGACACTTAATTGCTAAAGGAAGCGAGGAATTTGTGTAATTTAGTCCTTGAATCAAAAACTTTTGATCCAGGAAAGATTACCAGAGAAGTGTGATTTTTTTTCTCCAATGACAATGCTTGAAATCGACTCTAATCTGCATTTTAAATTGGAAACTCCCACTTGGACTTTGACCCTCTTTCATCATTCAGTTGACTAAAATATCATGCAGAATTTTTTTTGACACTTAAATGCTTAAGGAAGCGAGGATTTAATCCTTGAATCAAAAGAATTAGGTCCAGAAAAGATTACTGGCGAATTGTAAAAACCCTAACCCTAATCCTAACCCTAACCCTAACCGGAGAGTTGTAAAATTTTATGTAATGAAAATGCTTGAAATTGACTGTAATCTGCATTTTAAATTGGAAACTCCCACTTTGACTTTGACCTTTTTCCATCGTACAGTTCATGAAGATATTCTGAGACAGATCATTTTTGACAAGTACATGCTAAAGAAAGTGTGTAATTTAGTCCTTGAATCAAAAACTTTTGATCCAGGAAAGATTACCAGAGAAGTGTAATTTTTTTCTCCAATGACAATGCTTGAAATTGACTCTAATCTGCATTTTATATTGGAAACTCACTTGGACTTTGACCCTCTTTCATCATTCAGTTGACTAAAATATCATGCAGAATTTTTTTTGACACTTAAATACTAAAGGAAGCGAGGAATTTAATCCTTGAATCAAAAGAATTAGGTCCAGAAAAGATTACTGGAGAATTGTAAAAACCCTAACCCTAATCCTAGCCCTAACCCTAACCGGAGAGTTGTAAAATTTTATCTAATGAAAATGCTTGAAATTGACTCTAATTTGCATTTTAAATTGGAAACTCCCACTTGGACTTTGACCTTTTTTCATCGTTCAGTTCATGAAGATATTCTGAGACAGATCATTTTTGACAAGTACATGCTAAAGAAAGTCTGTAATTTATTCCTTGAATCAAAAGAATTAGGTCCAGAAAAGATTACTGGAGAATGTTAAAAACCCTAACCCTAATCCTAGCCCTAACCCTAACCGGAGAGTTGTAAAATTTTATCTAATGAAAATGCTTGAAATTGACTCCAATCTGCATTTTAAATTGGAAACTCCCACTTGGACTTTGACCTTCTTTCATCATTCAGTTGACTAAAATATCATGCAGAATTTTTTTTGACACTTAAATGCTTAAGGAAGCGAGGATTTAATCCTTGAATCAAAAGAATTAGGTCCAGAAAAGATTACTGGCGAATTGTAAAAACCCTAACCCTAATCCTAACCCTAACCCTAACCGGAGAGTTGTAAAATTTTATCTAATGAAAATGCTTGAAATTGACTGTAATCTGCATTTTAAATTGGAAACTCCCACTTTGACTTTGACCCTCTTTCATCATTCAGTTGACTAAAATATCATGCAGAATTTTTTTTGACACTTAAATGCTAAAGGAAGCAAGGAATTTAATTCTTGAATCAAAAGAATTAGGTCCAGAAAAGATTACTGGAGAATTGTAAAAACCCTAACCCTAGCCCTAACCCTAACCGGAGAGTTGTAAAATTTTATCTAATGAAAATGCTTGAAATTGACTGTAATCTGCAATTTAAATTGGAAACTCCCACTTTGACTTTGACCCTCTTTCATCATTCAGTTGACTAAAATATCATGCAGAATTTTTTTTGACACTTAAATGCTAAAGGAAGCAAGGAATTTAATTCTTGAATCAAAAGAATTAGGTCCAGAAAAGATTACTGGAGAATTGTAAAAACCCTAACCCTAGCCCTAACCCTAACCGGAGAGTTGTAAAATTTTATCTAATGAAAATGCTTGAAATTGACTCTAATTTGCATTTTAAATTGGAAACTCCCACTTGGACTTTGACCTTTTTTCATCGTTCAGTTCATGAAGATATTCTGAGACAGATCATTTTTGACAAGTACATGCTAAAGAAAGTCTGTAATTTATTCCTTGAATCAAAAGAATTAGGTCCAGAAAAGATTACTGGAGAATGTTAAAAACCCTAACCCTAATCCTAGCCCTAACCCTAACCGGAGAGTTGTAAAATTTTATCTAATGAAAATGCTTGAAATTGACTCCAATCTGCATTTTAAATTGGAAACTCCCACTTGGACTTTGACCTTCTTTCATCATTCAGTTGACTAAAATATCATGCAGAATTTTTTTTGACACTTAAATGCTTAAGGAAGCGAGGATTTAATCCTTGAATCAAAAGAATTAGGTCCAGAAAAGATTACTGGCGAATTGTAAAAACCCTAACCCTAATCCTAACCCTAACCCTAACCGGAGAGTTGTAAAATTTTATCTAATGAAAATGCTTGAAATTGACTGTAATCTGCATTTTAAATTGGAAACTCCCACTTTGACTTTGACCCTCTTTCATCATTCAGTTGACTAAAATATCATGCAGAATTTTTTTTGACACTTAAATGCTAAAGGAAGCAAGGAATTTAATTCTTGAATCAAAAGAATTAGGTCCAGAAAAGATTACTGGAGAATTGTAAAAACCCTAACCCTAGCCCTAACCCTAACCGGAGAGTTGTAAAATTTTATCTAATGAAAATGCTTGAAATTGACTCTAATTTGCATTTTAAATTGGAAACTCCCACTTGGACTTTGACCTTTTTTCATCGTTCAGTTCATGAAGATATTCTGAGACAGATCATTTTTGACAAGTACATGCTAAAGAAAGTCTGTAATTTATTCCTTGAATCAAAAGAATTAGGTCCAGAAAAGATTACTGGAGAATGTTAAAAACCCTAACCCTAATCCTAGCCATAACCCTAACCGGAGAGTTGTAAAATTTTATCTAATGAAAATGCTTGAAATTGACTCCAATCTGCATTTTAAATTGGAAACTCCCACTTGGAATTTGACCCTCTTTCATCATTCAGTTGACTAAAATATCATGCAGAATTTTTTTTGACACTTAATTGCTAAAGGAAGCGAGGAATTTGTGTAATTTTGTCCTTGAATCAAAAACTTTTGATCCAGGAAAGATTACCAGAGAAGTGTGATTTTTTTTTCTCCAATGACAATGCTTGAAATTGACTCTAATCTGCATTTTAAATTGGAATCTCCCACTTGGACTTTGACCCTCTTTCATCATTCAGTTGACTAAAATATCATGCAGAATTTTTTTTGACATTAAATGCTAAAGGAAGCGAGGAATTTAATCCTTGAATCAAAAGAATTAGGTCTAGAAAAGATAACTGGAGAATGTTAAAAACCCTAACCCTAATCCTAGCCCTAACCCTAACCGGAGAGTTGTAAAATTTTATCTAATGAAAATGCTTGAAATTGAATCCAATCTGCATTTTAAATTGGAAACTCCCACTTGGACTTTGACCTTCTTTCATCATTCAGTTGACTAAAATATCATGCAGAATTTTTTTTGACACTTAATTGTTAAAGGAAGCGAGGAATTTGTGTAATTTAGTCCTTGAATCAAAAACTTTTGATCCAGGAAAGATTACCAGTGAAGTGTGATTTTTTTTTCTCCAATGACAATGCTTGAAATCGACTCTAATCTGCATTTTAAATTGGAAACTCCCACTTGGACTTTGACCCTCTTTCATCATTCAGTTGACTAAAATATCATGCAGAATTTTTTTTGACACTTAAATGCTAAAGGAAGCGAGGATTTAATCCTTGAATCAAAAGAATTAGGTCCAGAAAAGATTACTGGAGAATTGTAAAAACCCTAACCCTAATCCTAGCCCTAACCCTAACCGGAGAGTTGTAAAATTTTATCTAATGAAAATTCTTAAAATTGACTCTAATCTGCATTTTAAATTGGAAACTCCCACTTGGACTTTGACCTTTTTTCATCGTTCAGTTCATGAAGATATTCTGAGACAGATCATTTTTGACACTTAAATGCTAAAGGAAGCAAGGAATTTAATTCTTGAATCAAAAGAATTAGGTCCAGAAAAGATTACTGGAGAATTTTAAAAACCCTAACCCTAATCCTAGCCCTAACCCTAACCGGAGAGTTGTAAAATTTTATCTAATGAAAATGCTTGAAATTGACTCTAATTTGCATTTTAAATTGGAAACTCCCACTTGGACTTTGACCTTTTTTCATAGTTCAGTTCATGAAGATATTTTGAGACAGATCATTTTTGACAAGTACATGCTAAAGAAAGTCTGTAATTTATTCCTTGAATCAAAAGAATTAGGTCCAGAAAAGATTACTGGAGAATGTTAAAAACCCTAACCCTAATCCTAGCCCTAACCCTAACCGGAGAGTTGTAAAATTTTATCTAATGAAAATGCTTGAAATTGACTCCAATCTGCATTTTAAATTGGAAACTCCCACTTGGACTTTGACCTTCTTTCATCATTCAGTTGACTAAAATATCATGCAGAATTTTTTTTTGACACTTAATTGCTAAAGGAAGCGAGGAATTTGTGTAATTTAGTCCTTGAATCAAAAACTTTTGATCCAGGAAAGATTACCAGAGAAGTGTGATTTTTTTTTCTCCAATGACAATGCTTGAAATTGACTCTAATCTGCATTTTAAATTGGAAACTCCCACTTGGACTTTGACCCTCTTTCATCATACAGTTGACTAAAATATCATGCAGAATTTTTTTTGACATTAAATGCTAAAGGAAGCGAGGAATTTAATCCTTGAATCAAAAGAATTAGGTCTAGAAAAGATTACTGGAGAATGTTAAAAACCCTAACCCTAATCCTAGCCCTAACCCTAACCGGAGAGTTGTAAAATTTTATCTAATGAAAATGCTTGAAATTGAGTTTAATCTGCATTTTAAATTGGAAACTCTCACTTGGACTTTGACCCTCTTTCGTCATTCAGTTGACTAAAATATCATGCAGAATTTTTTTTGACACTTAAATGCTAAAGTAAGCGAGGAATTTAATCCTTGAATCAAAAGAATTTGGTCCAGAAAAGATTACTGGAGAATGTTAAAAACCCTAACCCTCATCCTAGCCCTAACCCTAACTGGAGAGTTGTAAAATTTTATCTAATGAAAATGCTTGAAATTGACTCTAATCTGCATTTTAAATTGGAAACTCCCACTTGGACTTTGACCCTCTTTCATCATTCAGTTGACTAAAATATCATGCAGAATTTTTTTTTGACACTTAAATGCTAAAGGAAGCGAGGAATTTGTGTAATTTAGTCCTTGAATCAAAAACTTTTGATCCAGGAAAGATTACCAGAGAAGTGTGATTTTTTTTTCTCCAATGACAATGCTTGAAATCGACTCTAATCTGCATTTTAAATTGGAAACTCCCACTTGGACTTTGACCCTCTTTCATCATTCAGTTGACTAAAATATCATGCAGAATTTTTTTTGACACTTAAATGCTAAAGGAAGCGAGGATTTAATCCTTGAATCAAAAGAATTAGGTCCAGAAAAGATTACTGGAGAATTGTAAAAACCCTAACCCTAATCCTAGCCCTAACCCTAACCGGAGAGTTGTAAAATTTTATCTAATGAAAATTCTTAAAATTGACTCTAATCTGCATTTTAAATTGGAAACTCCCACTTGGACTTTGACCTTTTTTCATCGTTCAGTTCATGACGATATTCTGAGACAGATCATTTTTGACAAGTACGTGCTAAAGAAAGTCTGTAATTTATTCCTTGAATCAAAAACTTTTGATCCAGGAAAGATTTCCAGAGAAGTGTGATTTTTTTCTCCAATGACAATGCTTGAAATTGACTCTAATCTGCATTTTATATTGGAAACTCCCACTTGGACTTTCACCTTTTTCCATCGTACAGTTCATGAAGATATTCTGAGACAGATCATTTTTGACAAGTACATGCTAAAGAAAGTGTGTAATTTAGTCCTTGAATCAAAAACTTTTGATCCAGGAAAGATTACCAGAGAAGTGTGATTTTTTTTTCTCCAATGACAATGCTTGAAATTGACTCTAATCTGCATTTTAAATTGGAAACTCCCACTTGGACTTTGACCCTCTTTCATCATACAGTTGACTAAAATATCATGCAGAATTTTTTTTGACATTAAATGCTAAAGGAAGCGAGGAATTTAATCCTTGAATCAAAAGAATTAGGTCTAGAAAAGATTACTGGAGAATGTTAAAAACCCTAACCCTAATCCTAGCCCTAACCCTAACCGGAGAGTTGTAAAATTTTATCTAATGAAAATGCTTGAAATTGACTCTAATCTGCATTTTAAATTGGAAACTCTCACTTGGACTTTGACCCTCTTTCGTCATTCAGTTGACTAAAATATCATGCAGAATTTTTTTTGACACTTAAATGCTAAAGTAAGCGAGGAATTTAATCCTTGAATCAAAAGAATTAGGTCCAGAAAAGATTACTGGAGAATGTTAAAAACCCTAACCCTCATCCTAGCCCTAACCCTAACTGGAGAGTTGTAAAATTTTATCTAATGAAAATGCTTGAAATTGACTCTAATCTGCATTTTAAATTGGAAACTCCCACTTGGACTTTGACCCTCTTTCATCATTCAGTTGACTAAAATATCATGCAGAATTTTTTTTTGACACTTAAATGCTAAAGGAAGCGAGGATTTAATCCTTGAATCAAAAGAATTAGGTCCAGAAAAGATTACTGGAGAATTGTAAAAACCCTAACCCTAATCCTAGCCCTAACCCTAACCGGAGAGTTGTAAAATTTTATCTAATGAAAATTCTTAAAATTGACTCTAATCTGCATTTTAAATTGGAAACTCCCACTTGGACTTTGACCTTTTTTCATCGTTCAGTTCATGACGATATTCTGAGACAGATCATTTTTGACAAGTACGTGCTAAAGAAAGTCTGTAATTTATTCCTTGAATCAAAAACTTTTGATCCAGGAAAGATTACCAGAGAAGTGTGATTTTTTTCTCCAATGACAATGCTTGAAATTGACTCTAATCTGCATTTTATATTGGAAACTCCCACTTGGACTTTGACCCTCTTTCATCATTCAGTTGACTAAAATATCATGCAGAATTTTTTTTTGACACTTAAATGCCAAAGGAAGCGAGGAATTTAATCCTTGAATCAAAAGAATTAGGTCCAGAAAGGATTACTGGAGAATTGTAAAAACCTTAACCCTAATCCTAGCCCTAACCCTAACCAGAGAGTTGTAAAATTTTATGTAATGAAAATTATTCAAATTGACTCGAATCTGCATTTTAAATTGGAAACTCCCACTTGGACTTTCACCTTTTTCCATCGTACAGTTCATGAAGATATTCTGAGACAGATCATTTTTGACAAGTACATGCTAAAGAAAGTGTGTAATTTAGTCCTTGAATCAAAAACTTTTGATCCAGGAAAGATTACCAGAGAAGTGTGATTTATTTTCTCCAATGACAATGCTTGAAATCGACTCTAATCTGCATTTTAAATTGGAAACTCCCACTTGGACTTTGACCCTCTTTCATCATTCAGTTGACTAAAATATCATGCAGAATTTTTTTTTGACACTTAAATGCTAAAGGAAGCGAGGAATTTAATCCTTGAATCAAAAGAATTAGGTCCAGAAAAGATTACTGGAGAATGGTAAAAACCCCAACCCTAATCCTAGCCCTAACCCTAACCGGAGAGTTGTAAAATTTTATCTAATGAAAATGCTTGAAATTGACTGTAATCTGCATTTAAAATTGGAAACTCCCACTTGGACTTTGACCCTCTTTCATCATTCAGTTGACTAAAATATCATGCAGAATTTTTTTTGACACTTAAATGCTAAAGGAAGCATGGAATTTAATCCTTGAATCAAAAGAATTTGGTCCAGAAAAGATTACTGGAGAATTGTAAAAACCCTAACCCTAATCCTAGCCCTTACCCTAACCAGAGAGTTGTAAAATTTTATGTAATGAAAATTATTCAAATTGACTCGAATGTGCATTTTAAATTGGAAACTCCCACTTGGACTTTCACCTTTTTCCATCGTACAGTTCATGAAGATATTCTGAGACAGATCATTTTTGACAAGTACATGCTAAAGAAAGTGTGTAATTTAGTCCTTGAATCAAAATCTTTTGATCCAGGAAAGATTACCAGAGAAGTGTGATTTATTTTCTCCAATGACAATGCTTGAAATTGACACTAATCTGCATATTAAATTGGAAACTCCCACTTGGACTTTGACCCTCTTTCATCATTCAGTTGACTAAAATATCATGCAGAATTTTTTTTTTGACACTTAAATGCTAAAGGAAGCGAGGAATTTGTGTAATTTATTCCTTGAATCAAAAACTTTTGATCCAGGAAAGATTACCAGAGAAGTGTGATTTTATTCTCCAATGACAATGCTTGAAATTGACTCTAATCTGCATTTTATATTGGAAACTCCCACTTGGACTTTGACCCTCTTTCATCATTCAGTTGACTAAAATATCATGCAGAATTTTTTTTGACACTTAAATGCTAAAGGAAGCGAGGAATTTAATCCTTGAATCAAAAGAATTAGGTCCAGAAAAGATTACTGGAGAATTGTAAAAACCCTAACCCTAATCCTAGCCCTAACCCTAACCGGAGAGTTGTAAAATTTTATCTAATGAAAATGCTTGAAATTGACTCTAATTTACATTTTAAATTAGAAACTCCCACTTTGACTTTGACCCTCTTTCATCATTCAGTTGACTAAAATATCATGCAGAATTTTTTTCACACTTAAATGCTAAAGCTAGCGAGGAATTTAATCCTTGAAACAAAAGAATTAGGTCCAGAAAAGATTTCTGGAGAATTGTAAAAACCCTAACCCTAATCCTAGACCTAACCCTAACTGGAAATTTGTAAAATTTTATCTAATGAAAATTCTTAAAATTGACTCTAATCTGCATTTTAAATTGGAAACTCCCACTTGGACTTTGACCCTCTTTCATCATTCAGTTGACTAAAATATCCTGCAGAATTTTTTTTTGACACTTAAATGCCAAAGGAAGCGAGGAATTTAATCCTTGAATCAAAAGAATTAGGTCCAGAAAGGATTACTGGAGAATTGTAAAAACCCTAACCCTAATCCTAGCCCTAACCCTAACCAGAGAGTTGTAAAATTTTATGTAATGAAAATTATTCAAATTGACTCGAATCTGCATTTTAAATTGGAAACTCCCACTTGGACTTTCACCTTTTTCCATCGTACAGTTCATGAAGATATTCTGAGACAGATCATTTTTGACAAGTACATGCTAAAGAAAGTGTGTAATTTAGTCCTTGAATCAAAATCTTTTGATCCAGGAAAGATTACCAGAGAAGTGTGATTTATTTTCTCCAATGACAATGCTTGAAATTGACACTAATCTGCATATTAAATTGGAAACTCCCACTTGGACTTTGACCCTCTTTCATCATTCAGTTGACTAAAATATCATGCAGAATTTTTTTTTTGACACTTAAATGCTAAAGGAAGCGAGGTATTTGTGTAATTTATTCCTTGAATCAAAAACTTTTGATCCAGGAAAGATTACCAGAGAAGTGTGATTTTATTGTCCAATGACAATGCTTGAAATTGACTCTAATCTGCATTTTATATTGGAAACTCCCACTTGGACTTTGACCCTCTTTCATCATTCAGTTGACTAAAATATCATGCAGAATTTTTTTTTGACACTTAAATGCTAAAGGAAGCGAGGAATTTAATCCTTGAATCAAAAGAATTAGGTCCAGAAAAGATTACTGGAGAATTGTAAAAACCCCAACCCTAATCCTAGCCCTAACCCTAACCGGAGAGTTGTAAAATTTTATCTAATGAAAATGCTTGAAATTGACTGTAATCTGCATTTAAAATTGGAAACTCCCACTTGGACTTTTACCCTCTTTCATCATTCAGTTGACTAAAATATCATGCAGAATTTTTTTTGACACTTAAATGCTAAAGGAAGCATGGAATTTAATTCTTGAATCAAAAGAATTTGGTCCAGAAAAGATTACTGGAGAATTGTAAAAACCCTAACCCTAATCCTAGCCCTAACCCTAACCAGAGAGTTGTAAAATTTTATGTAATGAAAATTATTCAAATTGACTCGAATGTGCATTTTAAATTGGAAACTCCCACTTGGACTTTCACCTTTTTCCATCGTACAGTTCTTGAAGATATTCTGAGACAGATCATTTTTGACAAGTACATGCTAAAGAAAGTGTGTAATTTAGTCCTTGAATCAAAATCTTTTGATCCAGGAAAGATTACCAGAGAAGTGTGATTTATTTTCTCCAATGACAATGCTTGAAATTGACACTAATCTGCATATTAAATTGGAAACTCCCACTTGGACTTTGACCCTCTTTCATCATTCAGTTGACTAAAATATCATGCAGAATTTTTTTTTTGACACTTAAATGCTAAAGGAAGCGAGGAATTTGTGTAATTTATTCCTTGAATCAAAAACTTTTGATCCAGGAAAGATTACCAGAGAAGTGTGATTTTATTGTCCAATGACAATGCTTGAAATTGACTCTAATCTGCATTTTATATTGGAAACTCCCACTTGGACTTTGACCCTCTTTCATCATTCAGTTGACTAAAATATCATGCAGAATTTTTTTTTGACACTTAAATGCTAAAGGAAGCGAGGAATTTAATCCTTGAATCAAAAGAATTAGGTCCAGAAAAGATTACTGGAGAATTGTAAAAACCCCAACCCTAATCCTAGCCCTAACCCTAACCGGAGAGTTGTAAAATTTTATCTAATGAAAATGCTTGAAATTGACTGTAATCTGCATTTAAAATTGGAAACTCCCACTTGGACTTTGACCCTCTTTCATCATTCAGTTGACTAAAATATCATGCAGAATTTTTTTTGACACTTAAATGCTAAAGGAAGCATGGAATTTAATCCTTGAATCAAAAGAATTTGGTCCAGAAAAGATTACTGGAGAATTGTAAAAACCCTAACCCTAATCCTAGCCCTAACCCTAACCAGAGAGTTGTAAAATTTTATGTAATGAAAATTATTCAAATTAACTCGAATGTGCATTTTAAATTGGAAACTCCCACTTGGACTTTCACCTTTTTCCATCGTACAGTTCATGAAGATATTCTGAGACAGATCATTTTTGACAAGTACATGCTAAAGAAAGTGTGTAATTTAGTCCTTGAATCAAAATCTTTTGATCCAGGAAAGATTACCAGAGAAGTGTGATTTATTTTCTCCAATGACAATGCTTGAAATTGACACTAATCTGCATATTAAATTGGAAACTCCCACTTGGACTTTGACCCTCTTTCATCATTCAGTTGACTAAAATATCATGCAGAATTTTTTTTTTGACACTTAAATGCTAAAGGAAGCGAGGAATTTGTGTAATTTATTCCTTGAATCAAAAACTTTTGATCCAGGAAAGATTACCAGAGAAGTGTGATTTTATTCTCCAATGACAATGCTTGAAATTGACTCTAATCTGCATTTTATATTGGAAACTCCCACTTGGACTTTGACCCTCTTTCATCATTCAGTTGACTAAAATATCATGCAGAATTTTTTTTGACACTTAAATGCTAAAGGAAGCGAGGAATTTAATCCTTGAATCAAAAGAATTAGGTCCAGAAAAGATTACTGGAGAATTGTAAAAACCCTAACCCTAATCCTAGCCCTAACCCTAACCGGAGAGTTGTAAAATTTTATCTAATGAAAATGCTTGAAATTGACTGTAATCTGCATTTAAAATTGGAAACTCCCACTTGGACTTTGACCCTCTTTCATCATTCAGTTGACTAAAATATCATGCAGAATTTTTTTTGACACTTAAATGCTAAAGGAAGCATGGAATTTAATCCTTGAATCAAAAGAATTTGGTCCAGAAAAGATTACTGGAGAATTGTAAAAACCCAAACCCTAATCCTAGCCCTAACCCTAACCAGAGAGTTGTAAAATTTTATGTAATGAAAATTATTCAAATTGACTCGAATGTGCATTTTAAATTGGAAACTCCCACTTGGACTTTCACCTTTTTCCATCGTACAGTTCATGAAGATATTCTGAGACAGATCATTTTTGACAAGTACATGCTAAAGAAAGTGTGTAATTTAGTCCTTGAATCAAAATCTTTTGATCCAGGAAAGATTACCAGAGAAGTGTGATTTATTTTCTCCAATGACAATGCTTGAAATTGACACTAATCTGCATATTAAATTGGAAACTCCCACTTGGACTTTGACCCTCTTTCATCATTCAGTTGACTAAAATATCATGCAGAATTTTTTTTTTGACACTTAAATGCTAAAGGAAGCGAGGAATTTGTGTAATTTATTCCTTGAAACAAAAACTTTTGATCCAGGAAAGATTACCAAAGAAGTGTGATTTTATTCTCCAATAACAATGCTTGAAATTGACTCTAATCTGCATTTTATATTGGAAACTTCCACTTGGACTTTGACCCTCTTTCATCATTCAGTTGACTAAAATATCATGCAGAATTTTTTTTGACACTTAAATGCTAAAGGAAGCAAGGAATTTAATCCTTGAATCAAAAGAATTTGGTCCAGAAAATATTACTGGAGAATTGTAAAAACCCTAACCCTAATCCTAGCCCTAACCCTAACCGGAGAGTTGTAAAATTTTATCTAATGAAAATGCTTGAAATTGACTCTAATTTGCATTTTAAATTGGAAACTCCCACTTGGACTTTGACCTTTTTTCATCGTTCAGTTCATGAAGATATTCTGAGACAGATCATTTTTGACAAGTACATGCTAAAGAAAGTGTGTAGTTTAGTCCTTGAATCAAAAACTTTTTAACCAGGAAAGATTACCAGAGAAGTGTGATTTATTTTCTCCAATGACAATGCTTGAAATTGACTCTAATCTGCATTTTAAATTGGAAACTCCCACTTGGACTTTGACCCTCTTTCATCATTCAGTTGACTAAAATATCATGCAGATTTTTTTTGGCACTTAAATGCTAAAGCAAGCGAGGAATTTAATCCTTGAATCAAAAGAATTAGGTCCAGAAAAGATTACTGGAGAATTGTAAAAACCCTAACCCTAATCCTAGTCCTAACCCTAACCGGAGAGTTGTAAAATTTTATCTAATGAAAATGCTTGAAAATGACTCTAATTTGCATTTTAAATTGGAAACTCCCACTTGGACTTTGACCTTTTTTCATCATTCAGTTCATGAAGATATTCTGAGACAGATCATTTTTGACAAGTACGTGCTAAAGAAAGTCTGTAATTTATTCCTTGAATCAAAAACTTTTGATCCAGGAAAGATTACCAGAGAAGTGTGATTTTTTTCTCCAATGACAATGCTTGAAATTGACTCTAATCTGCATATTAAATTGGAAACTCCCACTTGGACTTTGACCCTCTTTCATCATTCAGTTGACTAAAATATCATGCAGAATTTTTTTTGACACTTAAATACTAAAGGAAGCGAGGATTTAATCCTTGAATCAAAAGAATTAGGTCCAGAAAAGATTACTGGAGAATTGTAAAAACCCTAACCCTAATCCTAGCCCTAACCCTAACCGGAGAGTTGTAAAATTTTATCTAATGAAAATTCTTAAAATTGACTCTAATCTGCATTTTAATTTGGAAACTCACACTTGGACTTTGACCTTTTTCCATCATTCAGTTCATGAAGATATTCTGAGACAGATCATTTTTGACAAGTACATGCTAAATAAAGTGTGTAATTTAGTTCTTGAATCAAAAACTTTTAAACCAGGAAAGATTACCAGTGAAGGGTGATTTTTTTTCTCCAAAAACAATGCTTGAAATTGACTCTAATCTGCATTTTAAATTGGAAACTCCCACTTGGACTTTGACCCTCTTTCATCATTCAGTTGACTAAAATATCATGCAGAATTTTTTTTTACACTTAAATGCTAAAGGAAGCGAGGATTTAATCCTTGAATCAAAAGAATTAGGTCCAGAAAAGATTACTTGAGAATTGTAAAAACCCTAACCCTAATCCTAGCCCTAACCCTAACTGGAGAGTTGTAAAATTTTATCTAATGAAAATGCTTGAAATTGACTCTAATTTGCATTTTAAATTGGAAACTCCCACTTGGACTTTGACCTTTTTTCATCGTTCAGTTCATGAAGATATTCTGAGACAGATCATTTTTGACAAGTACGTGCTAAAGAAAGTCTGTAATTTATTCCTTGAATCAAAAACTTTTGATCCAGGAAAGATTACCAGTGAAGGGTGATTTTTTTTCTCCAAAAACAATGCTTGAAATTGACTCTAATCTGCATTTTAAATTGGAAACTCCCACTTGGACTTTGACCCTCTTTCATCATTCAGTTGACTAAAATATCATGCAGAATTTTTTTTGACACATAATGCTAAAGGAAGCGAGGATTTAATCCTTGAATCAAAAGAATTAGGTCCAGAAAAGATTACTGGAGAATTGTAAAAACCCTAACCCTAATCCTAACCCTAACCCTAACCGGAGAGTTGTAAAATTTTATGTAATGAAAATGCTTGAAATTGACTGTAATCTGCATTTTAAATTGGAAACTCCCACTTTGACTTTGACCTTTTTCCATCGTACAGTTCATGAAGATATTCTGAGACAGATCATTTTTGACAAGTACATGCTAAAGAAAGTGTGTAATTTAGTCCTTGAATCAAAAACTTTTGATCCAGGAAAGATTACCAGAGAAGTGTGATTTATTTTCTCCAATGACAATGCTTGAAATTGACACTAATCTGCATATTAAATTGGAAACTCCCACTTGGACTTTGACCCTCTTTCATCATTCAGTTGACTAAAATATCATGCAGAATTTTTTTTTTGACATTTAATTGCTAAAGGAAGCGAGGAATTTAATCCTTGAATCAAAAGAATTAGGTCCAGAAAAGATTACTGGAGAATGTTAAAAACCCTAACCCTAATCCTAGCCCTAACCCTAACCGGAGAGTTGTAAAATTTTATCTAATGAAAATGCTTGAAATTGACTCTAATCTGCATTTTAAATTGGAAACTCCCACTTGGACTTTGCCCCTCTTTCATCATTCAGTTGACTAAAATATCATGCAGAATTTTTTTTGACACTTTAATGCTAAAGGAAGCGAGGATTTAATCCTTGAATCAAAAGAATTAGGTCCAGAAAAGATTACTGGAGAATTGTAAAAACCCTAACCCTAATCCTAGCCCTAACCCTAACCGGAGAGTTGTAAAATTTTATCTAATGAAAATTCTTAAAATTGACTCTAATCTGCATTTTAAATTGGAAACTCTCACTTGGACTTTGACCTTTTTTCATCGTTCAGTTCATGAAGATATTCTGAGACAGATCATTTTTGACAAGTACGTGCTAAAGAAAGTCTGTAATTTATTCCTTGAATCAAAAACTTTTGATCCAGGAAAGATTACCAGAGAAGTGTGATTTTTTTCTCCAATGACAATGCTTGAAATTGACTCTAATCTGCATTTTATATTGGAAACTCCCTCTTGGACTTTGACCCTCTTTCATCATTCAGTTGACTAAAATATCATGCAGAATTTTTTTTGACACTTAAATGCTAAAGGAAGCGAGGAATTTAATCCTTGAATCAAAAGAATTAGGTCCAGAAAAGATTGCTGGAGAATGTTAAAAACCCTAACCCTAATCCTAGCCCTAACCCTAACCGGAGAGTTGTAAAACTTTATCTAATGAAAATGCTTGAAATTGAGTCTAATCTGCATTTTAAATTGGAAACTCTCACTTGGACTTTGACCCTCTTTCATCATTCAGTTGACTAAAACATCATGCAGAATTTATTTTTTGACACTTAAATGCTAAAGGAAGCGAGGAATTTGTGTAATTTATTCCTTGAATCAAAAACTTTTGATCCAGGAAAGATTACCAGAGAAGTGTGATTTTATTCTCCAATGACAATGCTTGAAATTGACTCTAATCTGCATTTTATATTGGAAACTCCCACTTGGACTTTGACCCTCTTTCATCATTCAGTTGACTAAAATATCATGCAGAATTTTTTTTGACACTTAAATGCTAAAGGAAGCGAGGAATTTAATCCTTGAATCAAAAGAATTAGGTCCAGAAAAGATTACTGGAGAATTGTAAAAACCCTAACCCTAATCCTAGCCCTAACCCTAACCGGAGAGTAGTAAAATTTTATCTAATGAAAATGCTTGAAATTGACTCTAATTTACATTTTAAATTAGAAACTCCCACTTTGACTTTGACCCTCTTTCATCATTCAGTTGACTAAAATATCATGCAGAATTTTTTTTACACTTAAATGCTAAAGGAAGCGAGGAATTTAATCCTTGAAACAAAAGAATTAGGTCCAGAAAAGATTTCTGGAGAATTGTAAAAACCCTAACCCTAATCCTAGCCCTAACCCTAACTGGAAATTTGTAAAATTTTATCTAATGAAAATTCTTAAAATTGACTCTAATCTGCATTTTAAATTGGAAACTCCCACTTGGACTTTGACCCTCTTTCATCATTCAGTTGACTAAAATATCATGCAGAATTTTTTTTTGACACTTAAATGCCAAAGGAAGCGAGGAATTTAATCCTTGAATCAAAAGAATTAGGTCCAGAAAGGATTACTGGAGAATTGTAAAAACCCTAACCCTAATCATAGCCCTAACCCTAACCAGAGAGTTGTAAAATTTTATGTAATGAAAATTATTCAAATTGACTCGAATCTGCATTTTAAATTGGAAACTCCCACTTGGACTTTCACCTTTTTCCATCGTACAGTTCATGAAGATATTCTGAGACAGATCATTTTTGACAAGTACATGCTAAAGAAAGTGTGTAATTTAGTCCTTGAATCAAAATCTTTTGATCCAGGAAAGATTACCAGAGAAGTGTGATTTATTTTCTCCAATGACAATGCTTGAAATTGACACTAATCTGCATATTAAATTGGAAACTCCCACTTGGACTTTGACCCTCTTTCATCATTCAGTTGACTAAAATATCATGCAGAATTTTTTTTTTGACACTTAAATGCTAAAGGAAGCGAGGAATTTGTGTAATTTATTCCTTGAATCAAAAACTTTTGATCCAGGAAAGATTACCAGAGAAGTGTGATTTTATTGTCCAATGACAATGCTTGAAATTGACTCTAATCTGCATTTTATATTGGAAACTCCCACTTGGACTTTGACCCTCTTTCATCATTCAGTTGACTAAAATATCATGCAGAATTTTTTTTTGACACTTAAATGCTAAAGGAAGCGAGGATTTAATCCTTGAATCAAAAGAATTAGGTCCAGAAAAGATTACTGGAGAATTGTAAAAACCCTAACCCTAATCCTAGCCCTTACCCTAACCAGAGAGTTGTAAAATTTTATGTAATGAAAATTATTCAAATTGACTCGAATGTGCATTTTAAATTGGAAACTCCCACTTGGACTTTCACCTTTTTCCATCGTACAGTTCATGAAGATATTCTGAGACAGATCATTTTTGACAAGTACATGCTAAAGAAAGTGTGTAATTTAGTCCTTGAATCAAAATCTTTTGATCCAGGAAAGATTACCAGAGAAGTGTGATTTATTTTCTCCAATGACAATGCTTGAAATTGACACTAATCTGCATATTAAATTGGAAACTCCCACTTGGACTTTGACCCTCTTTCATCATTCAGTTGACTAAAATATCATGCAGAATTTTTTTTTTGACACTTAAATGCTAAAGGAAGCGAGGAATTTGTGTAATTTATTCCTTGAATCAAAAACTTTTGATCCAGGAAAGATTACCAGAGAAGTGTGATTTTATTCTCCAATGACAATGCTTGAAATTGACTCTAATCTGCATTTTATATTGGAAACTCCCACTTGGACTTTGACCCTCTTTCATCATTCAGTTGACTAAAATATCATGCAGAATTTTTTTTGACACTTAAATGCTAAAGGAAGCGAGGAATTTAATCCTTGAATCAAAAGAATTAGGTCCAGAAAAGATTACTGGAGAATTGTAAAAACCCCAACCCTAATCCTAGCCCTAACCCTAACCGGAGAGTTGTAAAATTTTATCTAATGAAAATGCTTGAAATTGACTCTAATTTGCATTTTAAATTGGAAACTCCCACTTGGACTTTGACCTTTTTTCATCGTTCAGTTCATGAAGATATTCTGAGACAGATCATTTTTGACAAGTACATGCTAAAGAAAGTGTGTAGTTTAGTCCTTGAATCAAAAACTTTTTAACCAGGAAAGATTACCAGAGAAGTGTGATTTATTTTCTCCAATGACAATGCTTGAAATTGACTCTAATCTGCATTTTAAATTGGAAACTCCCACTTGGACTTTGACCCTCTTTCATCATTCAGTTGACTAAAATATCATGCAGATTTTTTTTGGCACTTAAATGCTAAAGCAAGCGAGGAATTTAATCCTTGAATCAAAAGAATTAGGTCCAGAAAAGATTACTGGAGAATTGTAAAAACCCTAACCCTAATCCTAGTCCTAACCCTAACCGGAGAGTTGTAAAATTTTATCTAATGAAAATGCTTGAAATTGACTCTAATTTGCATTTTAAATTGGAAACTCCCACTTGGACTTTCACCTTTTTCCATCGTTCAGTTCATGAAGATATTCTGAGACAGATCATTTTTGACAAGTACGTGCTAAAGAAAGTCTGTAATTTATTCCTTGAATCAAAAACTTTTGATCCAGGAAAGATTACCAGAGAAGTGTGATTTTTTTCTCCAATGACAATGCTTGAAATTGACTCTAATTTACATTTTAAATTGGAAACTCCCACTTGGACTTTGACCTTTTTTCATCGTTCAGTTCATGAAGATATTCTGAGACAGATCATTTTTGACAAGTACGTGCTAAAGAAAGTCTGTAATTTATTCCTTGAATCAAAAACTTTTGATCCAGGAAAGATTACCAGAGAAGTGTGATTTTTTTCTCCAATGACAATGCTTGAAATTGACTCTAATCTGCATATTAAATTGGAAACTCCCACTTGGACTTTGACCCTCTTTCATCATTCAGTTGACTAAAATATCATGCAGAATTTTTTTTGACACTTAAATACTAAAGGAAGCGAGGATTTAATCCTTGAATCAAAAGAATTAGGTCCAGAAAAGATTACTGGAGAATTGTAAAAACCCTAACCCTAATCCTAGCCCTAACCCTAACCGGAGAGTTGTAAAATTTTATCTAATGAAAATTCTTAAAATTGACTCTAATCTGCATTTTAATTTGGAAACTCACACTTGGACTTTGACCTTTTTCCATCATTCAGTTCATGAAGATATTCTGAGACAGATCATTTTTGACAAGTACATGCTAAAGAAAGTGTGTAATTTAGTTCTTGAATCAAAAACTTTTGAACCAGGAAAGATTACCAGTGAAGGGTGATTTTTTTTCTCCAAAAACAATGCTTGAAATTGACTCTAATCTGCATTTTAAATTGGAAACTCCCACTTGGACTTTGACCTTTTTCCATCGTTCAGTTCATGAAGATATTCTGAGACAGATCATTTTTGACAAGTACATGCTACAGAAAGTCTGTAATTTATTCCTTGAATCAAAAACTTTTGATCCAGGAAAGATTACCAGAGAAGTGTGATTTTTTTCTCCAATGACAATGCTTGAAATGGACTCTAATCTGCATTTAAAATTGGAAACTCCCACTTGGACTTTGACCCTATTTCATCATTCAGTTGACTAAAATATCATGCAGAATTTTTTTTGACACTTAAATGCTAAAGGAAGCGAGGATTTAATCCTTGAATCAATAGAATTAGGTCCAGAAAAGATTACTGGAGAATTGTAAAAACCCTAACCCTAATCCTAGCCCTAACCCTAACCTGAGAGTTGTAAAATATTATCTAATGAAAATTCTTAAAATTGACTCTAATCTGCATTTTAAATTGGAAACTCTCACTTGGACTTTGACCTTTTTCCATCGTTCAGTTCATGAAGATATTCTGAGACAGATCATTTTTGACAAGTACATGCTAAGGAAAGTCTGTAATTTATTCCTTGAATCAAAAACTTTTGATCCAGGAAAGATTAGCAGAGAAGTGTGATTTTTTTTCTCCAATGACAATGCTTGAAATTGACTCTAATCTGCATTTTAAATTGGAAACTCCCACTTGGACTTTGACCCTCTTTCATCATTCAGTTGACTAAAATATCATGCAGAATTTTTTTTGACACTTAAATGCTAAAGGAAGCGAGGATTTAATCCTTGAATCAAAAGAATTATGTCCAGAAAAGATTACTGGAGAATTGTAAAAACCCTAACCCTAATCCTAACCCTAACCCTAACCTGAGAGTTGTAAAATTTTATCAAATGAAAATGCTTGAAATTGACTCTAATCTGCATTTTAAATTGGAAACTCCCTCTTGGACTTTGACCCTCTTTCATCATTCAGTTCACTAAAATATCATGCAGAATTTTTTTTGACACTTAAATGCTAAAGGAGCGAGGAATTTAATCCTTGAATCAAAAGAATTAGGTCTAGAAAAGATTACTGGAGAATTGTAAAAACCCTAACCCTAATCCTAGCCCTAACCCTAACCGGAGCGTTGTAAAATTTTATCTAATGAAAATGCTTGAAATTGACTCTAATCTGCATTTTAAATTGGAAACTCCCACTAGGACTTTGACCTTTTTTCATCGTTCAGTTCATGAAGATATTCTGAGACAGATCATTTTTGACAAGTACATGCTAAAGAAAGTCTGTAATTTATTCCTTGAATCAAAAACTTTTGATCCAGGAAAGATTAGCAGAGAAGTGTGATTTTTTTTCTCCAATGACAATGCTTGAAATTGACTCTAATCTGCATTTTAAATTGGAAACTCCCACTTGGACTTTGACCCTCTTTCATCATTCAGTTGACTAAAATATCATGCAGAATTTTTTTTGACACTTAAATGCTAAAGGAAGCGAGGATTTAATCCTTGAATCAAAAGAATTATGTCCAGAAAAGATTACTGGAGAATTGTAAAAACCCTAACCCTAATCCTAACCCTAACCCTAACCTGAGAGTTGTAAAATTTTATCAAATGAAAATGCTTGAAATTGACTCTAATCTGCATTTTAAATTGGAAACTCCCTCTTGGACTTTGACCCTCTTTCATCATTCAGTTCACTAAAATATCATGCAGAATTTTTTTTGACACTTAAATGCTAAAGGAGCGAGGAATTTAATCCTTGAATCAAAAGAATTAGGTCTAGAAAAGATTACTGGAGAATTGTAAAAACCCTAACCCTAATCCTAGCCCTAACCCTAACCGGAGCGTTGTAAAATTTTATCTAATGAAAATGCTTGAAATTGACTCTAATCTGCATTTTAAATTGGAAACTCCCACTAGGACTTTGACCTTTTTTCATCGTTCAGTTCATGAAGATATTCTGAGACAGATCATTTTTGACAAGTACATGCTAAAGAAAGTCTGTAATTTATTCCTTGAATCAAAAACTTTTGATCCAGGAAATATTACCAGAGAAGTGTGATTTTTTTTCTCCAATTACAATGCTTGAAATTGACTCTAATATGCATTTTAAATTGGAAACTCCCACTTGGACTTTGACCCTCTTTCATCATTCAGTTGACTAAAATATCATGCAGAATTTTTTTTTGACACTTAAATGCTATGGGAAGCGAGGAATTTAATCCTTGAATCAAAAGAATTAGTTCCAGAAAAGATTACTGGAGAATTGTAAAAACCCTAACCCTAATCCTAGCCCTAACCCTAACCGGAGTGTTGTAAAATTTTATCTAATGAAAATGGTTGAAATTGACTCTAATCTGCATTTTAAATTGGAAACTCCCACTTGGACTTTGACCTTTTTCCATCGTTCAGTTCATGAAGATATTCTGAGACAGATCATTTTTCACAAGTACATGCTAAAGAAAATGTGTAATTTAGTCCTTGAATCAAAAACTTTTGATCCAGGAAAGATTACCAGAGAAGTGTGATTTTTTTTCTCCAATGACAATGCTTGAAATTGACTCTAATCTGCATATTAAATTGGAAACTCCCACTTGTACTTTGACCCTCTTTCATCATTCAGTTGACTAAAATATCATGCAGAATTTTTTTTGACACTTAAATGCTAAAGGAAGCGAGGATTTAATCCTTGAATCAAAAGAATTAGGTCCAGAAAAGATTACTGGAGAATTGTAAAAACCCTAACCCTAATCCTAACCCTAACCGGAGAGTTGTAAAATTTTATCTAATGAAAATGCTTGATATTGACTCTAATCTGCATTTTAAATTGGAAACTCCCACTAGGACTTTGACCTTTTTTCATCGTTCAGTTCACGAAGATATTCTGAGACAGATCATTTTTGACAAGTACATGCTAAAGAAAGTCTGTAATTTATTCCTTGAATCAAAAACTTTTGATCCAGGAAATATTACCAGAGAAGTGTGATTTTTTTTCTCCAATTACAATGCTTGAAATTGACTCTAATCTGCATTTTAAATTGGAAACTCCCACTTGGACTTTGACCCTCTTTCATCATTCAGTTGACTAAAATATCATGCAGAATTTTTTTTGACACTTAAATGCTAAAGGAAGCGAGGAATTTAATCCTTGAATCAAAAGAATTAGGTCCAGAAAAGATTACTGGAGAATTGTAAAAACCCTAACCCTAATCCTAGCCCTAACCCTAACCGGAGAGTTGTAAAATTTTATCTAATGAAAATGCTTGAAATTGACTCTAATTTACATTTTAAATTAGAAACTCCCACTTTGACTTTGACCCTCTTTCATCATTCAGTTGACTAAAATATCATGCAGAATTTTTTTTACACTTAAATGCTAAAGGAAGCGAGGAATTTAATCCTTGAAACAAAAGAATTAGGTCCAGAAAAGATTTCTGGAGAATTGTAAAAACCCTAACCCTAATCCTAGCCCTAACCCTAACTGGAAATTTGTAAAATTTTATCTAATGAAAATTCTTAAAATTGACTCTAATCTGCATTTTAAATTGGAAACTCCCACTTGGACTTTGACCCTCTTTCATCATTCAGTTGACTAAAATATCATGCAGAATTTTTTTTTGACACTTAAATGCCAAAGGAAGCGAGGAATTTAATCCTTGAATCAAAAGAATTAGGTCCAGAAAGGATTACTGGAGAATTGTAAAAACCCTAACCCTAATCCTAGCCCTAACCCTAACCAGAGAGTTGTAAAATTTTATGTAATGAAAATTATTCAAATTGACTCGAATCTGCATTTTAAATTGGAAACTCCCACTTGGACTTTCACCTTTTTCCATCGTACAGTTCATGAAGATATTCTGAGACAGATCATTTTTGACAAGTACATGCTAAAGAAAGTGTGTAATTTAGTCCTTGAATCAAAATCTTTTGATCCAGGAAAGATTACCAGAGAAGTGTGATTTATTTTCTCCAATGACAATGCTTGAAATTGACACTAATCTGCATATTAAATTGGAAACTCCCACTTGGACTTTGACCCTCTTTCATCATTCAGTTGACTAAAATATCATGCAGAATTTTTTTTTTGACACTTAAATGCTAAAGGAAGCGAGGAATTTGTGTAATTTATTCCTTGAATCAAAAACTTTTGATCCAGGAAAGATTACCAGAGAAGTGTGATTTTATTCTCCAATGACAATGCTTGAAATTGACTCTAATCTGCATTTTATATTGGAAACTCCCACTTGGACTTTGACCCTCTTTCATCATTCAGTTGACTAAAATATCATGCAGAATTTTTTTTGACACTTAAATGCTAAAGGAAGCGAGGAATTTAATCCTTGAATCAAAAGAATTAGGTCCAGAAAAGATTACTGGAGAATTGTAAAAACCCCAACCCTAATCCTAGCCCTAACCCTAACCGGAGAGTTGTAAAATTTTATCTAATGAAAATGCTTGAAATTGACTCTAATTTGCATTTTAAATTGGAAACTCCCACTTGGACTTTGACCCTCTTTCATCATTCAGTTGACTAAAATATCATGCAGAATTTTTTTTTGACATTAAATGCTAAAGCAAGCGAGGAATTTAATCCTTGAATCAAAAGAATTAGGTCCAGAAAAGATTACTGGAGAATGTTAAAAACCCTAACCCTAATCCTAGCACTAACAATAACCGGAGAGTTGTAAAATTTTATCTAATGAAAATGCTTGAAATTGAATCCAATCTGCATTTTAAATTGGAAACTCCCACTTGGACTTTGACCTTCTTTCATCATTCAGTTGACTAAAATATCATGCAGAATTTTTTTTGACACTTAATTGTTAAAGGAAGCGAGGAATTTGTGTAATTTAGTCCTTGAATCAAAAACTTTTGATCCAGGAAAGATTACCAGTGAAGTGAGATTTTTTTTTCTCCAATGACAATGCTTGAAATCGACTCTAATCTGCATTTTAAATTGGAAACTCCCACTTGGACTTTGACCCTCTTTCATCATTCAGTTGACTAAAATATCATGCAGAATTTTTTTTGACACTTAAATGCTAAAGGAAGCGAGGATTTAATCCTTGAATCAAAAGAATTAGGTCCAGAAAAGATTACTGGAGAATTGTAAAAACCCTAACCCTAATCCTAGCCCTAACCCTAACCGGAGAGTTGTAAAATTTTATCTAATGAAAATTCTTAAAATTGACTCTAATCTGCATTTTAAATTGGAAACTCCCACTTGGACTTTGACCTTTTTTCATCGTTCAGTTCATGAAGATATTCTGAGACAGATCATTTTTGACAAGTACATGCTAAAGAAAGTCTGTAATTTATTCCTTGAATCAAAAACTTTTGATCCAGGAAAGATTACCAGAGAAGTGTAATTTTTTTCTCCAATGACAATGCTTGAAATTGACTCTAATCTGCATTTTATATTGGAAACTCACTTGGACTTTGACCCTCTTTCATCATTCAGTTGACTAAAATATCATGCAGAATTTTTTTTGACACTTAAATGCTAAAGGAAGCGAGGAATTTAATCCTTGAATCAAAAGAATTAGGTCCAGAAAAGATTACTGGAGAATTGTAAAAACCCTAACCCTAATCCTAGCCCTAACCCTAACCGGAGAGTTGTAAAATTTTATCTAATGAAAATGCTTGAAATTGACTGTAATCTGCAATTTAAATTGGAAACTCCCACTTTGACTTTGACCCTCTTTCATCATTCAGTTGACTAAAATATCATGCAGAATTTTTTTTGACACTTAAATGCTAAAGGAAGCAAGGAATTTAATTCTTGAATCAAAAGAATTAGGTCCAGAAAAGATTACTGAAGAATTTTAAAAACCCTAACCCTAATCCTAGCCCTAACCCTAACCGGAGAGTTGTAAAATTTTATCTAATGAAAATGCTTGAAATTGACTCTAATTTGCATTTTAAATTGGAAACTCCACTTGGACTTTGACCTTTTTTCATCGTTCAGTTCATGAAGATATTTTGAGACAGATCATTTTTGACAAGTACATGCTAAAGAAAGTCTGTAATTTATTCCTTGAATCAAAAGAATTAGGTCCAGAAAAGATTACTGGAGAATGTTAAAAACCCTAACCCTAATCCTAGCCCTAACCCTAACCGGAGAGTTGTAAAATTTTATCTAATGAAAATGCTTGAAATTGACTCCAATCTGCATTTTAAATTGGAAACTCCCACTTGGACTTTGACCTTCTTTCATCATTCAGTTGACTAAAATATCATGCAGAATTTTTTTTTGACACTTAATTGCTAAAGGAAGCGAGGAATTCGTGTAATTTAGTCCTTGAATCAAAAACTTTTGATCCAGGAAAGATTACCAGAGAAGTGTGATTTTTTTTTCTCCAATGACAATGCTTGAAATTGACTCTAATCTGCATTTTAAATTGGAAACTCCCACTTGGACTTTGACCCTCTTTCATCATTCAGTTGACTAAAATATCATGCAGAATTTTTTTTGACATTAAATGCTAAAGGAAGCGAGGAATTTAATCCTTGAATCAAAAGAATTAGGTCTAGAAAAGATTACTGGAGAATGTTAAAAACCCTAACCCTAATCCTAGCCCTAACCCTAACCGGAGAGTTGTAAAATTTTATCTAAGGAAAATGCTTGAAATTGACTGTAATCTGCATTTTAAATTGGAAACTCCCACTTTGACTTTGACCCTCTTTCATCATTCAGTTGACTAAAACATCATGCAGAATTTTTTTTGACACTTAAATGCTAAAGGAAGCGAGGATTTAATCCTTTAATCAAAAGAATTAGGTCCAGAAAAGATTACTGGAGAATGTTAAAAACCCTAACCCTAATCCTAGCCCTAACCCTAACCGGAGAGTTGTAAAATTTTATCTAATGAAAATGCTTGAAATTGAATCCAATCTGCATTTTAAATTGGAAACTCCCACTTGGACTTTGACCTTCTTTCATCATTCAGTTGACTAAAATATCATGCAGAATTTTTTTTGACACTTAATTGTTAAAGGAAGCGAGGAATTTGTGTAATTTAGTCCTTGAATCAAAAACTTTTGATCCAGGAAAGATTACCAGAGAATTGTGATTTTTTTTTCTCCAATGACAATGCTTGAAATTGACTCTAATCTGCATTTTAAATTGGAAACTCTCACTTGGACTTTGACCCTCTTTCATCATTCAGTTGACTAAAATATCATGCAGAATTTTTTTTTTACACTTAAATGCTAAAGTAAGCGAGGAATTTAATCCTTGAATCAAAAGAATTAGGTCCAGAAAAGATTACTGGAGAATTGTAAAAACCCTAACCCTAATCCTAGCCCTGACCCTAACTGGAGAGTTGTAAAATTTTATCTAATGAAAATGCTTGAAATTGACTCTAATCTGCATTTTAAATTGGAAACTCCCACTTGGACTTTGACCCTCTTTCATCATTCAGTTGACTAAAATATCATGCAGAATTTTTTTTTTGGCACTTAAATGCTAAAGGAAGCGAGGAATTTGTGTAATTTAGTCCTTGAATCAAAAACTTTTGATCCAGGAAAGATTACCAGAGAAGTGTGATTTTTTTTTCCAATGACAATGCTTGAAATTGACTCTAATCTGCATTTTATATTGGAAACTCCCACTTGGACTTTGACCCTCTTTCATCATTCAGTTGACTAAAATATCATGCAGAATTTTTTTTGACACATAATGCTAAAGGAAGCGAGGATTTAATCCTTGAATCAAAAGAATTAGGTCCAGAAAAGATTACTGGAGAATTGTAAAAACCCTAACCCTAATCCTAACCCTAACCCTAACCGGAGAGTTGTAAAATTTTATGTAATGAAAATGCTTGAAATTGACTGTAATCTGCATTTTAAATTGGAAACTCCCACTTGGACTTTGACCTTTTTCCATCGTTCAGTTCATGAAGATATTCTGAGACAGATCATTTTTGACAAGTACATGCTACAGAAAGTCTGTAATTTATTCCTTGAATCAAAAACTTTTGATCCAGGAAAGATTACCAGAGAAGTGTGATTTTTTTCTCCAATGACAATGCTTGAAATGGACTCTAATCTGCATTTAAAATTGGAAACTCCCACTTGGACTTTGACCCTATTTCATCATTCAGTTGACTAAAATATCATGCAGAATTTTTTTTGACACTTAAATGCTAAAGGAAGCGAGGATTTAATCCTTGAATCAATAGAATTAGGTCCAGAAAAGATTACTGGAGAATTGTAAAAACCCTAACCCTAATCCTAGCCCTAACCCTAACCGGAGAGTTGTAAAATATTATCTAATGAAAATTCTTAAAATTGACTCTAATCTGCATTTTAAATTGGAAACTCCCACTTGGACTTTGACCCTCTTTCTTCATTCAGATGACTAAAATATCATGCAGAATTTTTTTTGACACTTAAATGCTAAAGGATGCGAGGAATTTAATCCTTGAATCAAAAGAATTAAGTCCTGAAAAGATTACTGGAGAATTGTAAAAACCCTAACCCTAATCCTAGCCCTAACCCTAACCGGAGAGTTGTAAAATTTTATCTAATGAAAATTCTTAAAATTGACTCTAATCTGCATTTTAAATTGGAAACTCCCACTTGGACTTTGACCTTTTTCCATCGTTCAGTTCATGAAGATATTCTGAGACAGATCATTTTTGACAAGTACATGCTAAGGAAAGTCTGTAATTTATTCCTTGAATCAAAAACTTTTGATCCAGGAAAGATTAGCAGAGAAGTGTGATTTTTTTTCTCCAATGACAATGCTTGAAATTGACTCTAATCTGCATTTTAAATTGGAAACTCCCACTTGGACTTTGACCCTCTTTCATCATTCAGTTGACTAAAATATCATGCAGAATTTTTTTTGACACTTAAATGCTAAAGGAAGCGAGGATTTAATCCTTGAATCAAAAGAATTATGTCCAGAAAAGATTACTGGAGAATTGTAAAAACCCTAACCCTAATCCTAACCCTAACCCTAACCTGAGAGTTGTAAAATTTTATCAAATGAAAATGCTTGAAATTGACTCTAATCTGCATTTTAAATTGGAAACTCCCTCTTGGACTTTGACCCTCTTTCATCATTCAGTTCACTAAAATATCATGCAGAATTTTTTTTGACACTTAAATGCTAAAGGAGCGAGGAATTTAATCCTTGAATCAAAAGAATTAGGTCCAGAAAAGATTACTGGAGAATTGTAAAAACCCTAACCCTAATCCTAGCCCTAACCCTAACCGGAGCGTTGTAAAATTTTATCTAATGAAAATGCTTGAAATTGACTCTAATCTGCATTTTAAATTGGAAACTCCCACTTGGACTTTGACCCTCTTTCATCATTCAGTTGACTAAAATATCATGCAGAATTTTTTTTTTGGCACTTAAATGCTAAAGGAAGCGAGGAATTTGTGTAATTTAGTCCTTGAATCAAAAACTTTTGATCCAGGAAAGATTACCAGAGAAGTGTGATTTTTTTTTCCAATGACAATGCTTGAAATTGACTCTAATCTGCATTTTATATTGGAAACTCCCACTTGGACTTTGACCCTCTTTCATCATTCAGTTGACTAAAATATCATGCAGAATTTTTTTTGACACATAATGCTAAAGGAAGCGAGGATTTAATCCTTGAATCAAAAGAATTAGGTCCAGAAAAGATTACTGGAGAATTGTAAAAACCCTAACCCTAATCCTAACCCTAACCCTAACCGGAGAGTTGTAAAATTTTATGTAATGAAAATGCTTGAAATTGACTGTAATCTGCATTTTAAATTGGAAACTCCCACTTGGACTTTGACCTTTTTCCATCGTTCAGTTCATGAAGATATTCTGAGACAGATCATTTTTGACAAGTACATGCTACAGAAAGTCTGTAATTTATTCCTTGAATCAAAAACTTTTGATCCAGGAAAGATTACCAGAGAAGTGTGATTTTTTTCTCCAATGACAATGCTTGAAATGGACTCTAATCTGCATTTAAAATTGGAAACTCCCACTTGGACTTTGACCCTATTTCATCATTCAGTTGACTAAAATATCATGCAGAATTTTTTTTGACACTTAAATGCTAAAGGAAGCGAGGATTTAATCCTTGAATCAATAGAATTAGGTCCAGAAAAGATTACTGGAGAATTGTAAAAACCCTAACCCTAATCCTAGCCCTAACCCTAACCGGAGAGTTGTAAAATATTATCTAATGAAAATTCTTAAAATTGACTCTAATCTGCATTTTAAATTGGAAACTCCCACTTGGACTTTGACCCTCTTTCTTCATTCAGATGACTAAAATATCATGCAGAATTTTTTTTGACACTTAAATGCTAAAGGATGCGAGGAATTTAATCCTTGAATCAAAAGAATTAGGTCCTGAAAAGATTACTGGAGAATTGTAAAAACCCTAACCCTAATCCTAGCCCTAACCCTAACCGGAGAGTTGTAAAATTTTATCTAATGAAAATTCTTAAAATTGACTCTAATCTGCATTTTAAATTGGAAACTCCCACTTGGACTTTGACCTTTTTCCATCGTTCAGTTCATGAAGATATTCTGAGACAGATCATTTTTGACAAGTACATGCTAAGGAAAGTCTGTAATTTATTCCTTGAATCAAAAACTTTTGATCCAGGAAAGATTAGCAGAGAAGTGTGATTTTTTTTCTCCAATGACAATGCTTGAAATTGACTCTAATCTGCATTTTAAATTGGAAACTCCCACTTGGACTTTGACCCTCTTTCATCATTCAGTTGACTAAAATATCATGCAGAATTTTTTTTGACACTTAAATGCTAAAGAAAGCGAGGATTTAATCCTTGAATCAAAAGAATTATGTCCAGAAAAGATTACTGGAGAATTGTAAAAACCCTAACCCTAATCCTAACCCTAACCCTAACCTGAGAGTTGTAAAATTTTATCAAATGAAAATGCTTGAAATTGACTCTAATCTGCATTTTAAATTGGAAACTCCCTCTTGGACTTTGACCCTCTTTCATCATTCAGTTCACTAAAATATCATGCAGAATTTTTTTTGACACTTAAATGCTAAAGGAGCGAGGAATTTAATCCTTGAATCAAAAGAATTAGGTCCAGAAAAGATTACTGGAGAATTGTAAAAACCCTAACCCTAATCCTAGCCCTAACCCTAACCGGAGCGTTGTAAAATTTTATCTAATGAAAATGCTTGAAATTGACTCTAATCTGCATTTTAAATTGGAAACTCCCACTAGGACTTTGACCTTTTTTCATCATTCAGTTCATGAAGATATTCTGAGACAGATCATTTTTGACAAGTACATGCTAAAGAAAGTCTGTAATTTATTCCTTGAATCAAAAACTTTTGATCCAGGAAATATTACCAGAGAAGTGTGATTTTTTTTCTCCAATTACAATGCTTGAAATTGACTCTAATATGCATTTTAAATTGGAAACTCCCACTTGGACTTTGACCCTCTTTCATCATTCAGTTGACTAAAATATCATGCAGAATTTTTTTTTGACACTTAAATGCTATGGGAAGCGAGGAATTTAATCCTTGAATCAAAAGAATTAGTTCCAGAAAAGATTACTGGAGAATTGTAAAAACCCTAACCCTAATCCTAGCCCTAACCCTAACCGGAGTGTTGTAAAATTTTATCTAATGAAAATGGTTGAAATTGACTCTAATCTGCATTTTAAATTGGAAACTCCCACTTGGACTTTGACCTTTTTCCATCGTTCAGTTCATGAAGATATTCTGAGACAGATCATTTTTCACAAGTACATGCTAAAGAAAATGTGTAATTTAGTCCTTGAATCAAAAACTTTTGATCCAGGAAAGATTACCAGAGAAGTGTGATTTTTTTTCTCCAATGACAATGCTTGAAATTGACTCTAATCTGCATATTAAATTGGAAACTCCCACTTGTACTTTGACCCTCTTTCATCATTCAGTTGACTAAAATATCATGCAGAATTTTTTTTGACACTTAAATGCTAAAGGAAGCGAGGATTTAATCCTTGAATCAAAAGAATTAGGTCCAGAAAAGATTACTGGAGAATTGTAAAAACCCTAACCCTAATCCTAACCCTAACCGGAGAGTTGTAAAATTTTATCTAATGAAAATGCTTGATATTGACTCTAATCTGCATTTTAAATTGGAAACTCCCACTAGGACTTTGACCTTTTTTCATCGTTCAGTTCACGAAGATATTCTGAGACAGATCATTTTTGACAAGTACATGCTAAAGAAAGTCTGTTATTTATTCCTTGAATCAAAAACTTTTGATCCAGGAAATATTACCAGAGAAGTGTGATTTTTTTTCTCCAATTACAATGCTTGAAATTGACTCTAATCTGCATATTAAATTGGAAACTCTCACTTGGACTTTGACCCTCTTTCATCATTCAGTTGACTAAAATATCATGCAGAATTTTTTTTTTACACTTAAATGCTAAAGTAAGCGAGGAATTTAATCCTTGAATCAAAAGAATTAGGTCCAGAAAAGATTACTGGAGAATTGTAAAAACCCTAACCCTAATCCTAGCCCTGACCCTAACTGGAGAGTTGTAAAATTTTATCTAATGAAAATGCTTGAAATTGACTCTAATCTGCATTTTAAATTGGAAACTCCCACTTGGACTTTGACCCTCTTTCATCATTCAGTTGACTAAAATATCATGCAGAATTTTTTTTTTGGCACTTAAATGCTAAAGGAAGCGAGGAATTTGTGTAATTTAGTCCTTGAATCAAAAACTTTTGATCCAGGAAAGATTACCAGAGAAGTGTGATTTTTTTTTCCAATGACAATGCTTGAAATTGACTCTAATCTGCATTTTATATTGGAAACTCCCACTTGGACTTTGACCCTCTTTCATCATTCAGTTGACTAAAATATCATGCAGAATTTTTTTTGACACATAATGCTAAAGGAAGCGAGGATTTAATCCTTGAATCAAAAGAATTAGGTCCAGAAAAGATTACTGGAGAATTGTAAAAACCCTAACCCTAATCCTAACCCTAACCCTAACCGGAGAGTTGTAAAATTTTATGTAATGAAAATGCTTGAAATTGACTGTAATCTGCATTTTAAATTGGAAACTCCCACTTGGACTTTGACCTTTTTCCATCGTTCAGTTCATGAAGATATTCTGAGACAGATCATTTTTGACAAGTACATGCTACAGAAAGTCTGTAATTTATTCCTTGAATCAAAAACTTTTGATCCAGGAAAGATTACCAGAGAAGTGTGATTTTTTTCTCCAATGACAATGCTTGAAATGGACTCTAATCTGCATTTAAAATTGGAAACTCCCACTTGGACTTTGACCCTATTTCATCATTCAGTTGACTAAAATATCATGCAGAATTTTTTTTGACACTTAAATGCTAAAGGAAGCGAGGATTTAATCCTTGAATCAATAGAATTAGGTCCAGAAAAGATTACTGGAGAATTGTAAAAACCCTAACCCTAATCCTAGCCCTAACCCTAACCGGAGAGTTGTAAAATATTATCTAATGAAAATTCTTAAAATTGACTCTAATCTGCATTTTAAATTGGAAACTCCCACTTGGACTTTGACCCTCTTTCTTCATTCAGATGACTAAAATATCATGCAGAATTTTTTTTGACACTTAAATGCTAAAGGATGCGAGGAATTTAATCCTTGAATCAAAAGAATTAAGTCCTGAAAAGATTACTGGAGAATTGTAAAAACCCTAACCCTAATCCTAGCCCTAACCCTAACCGGAGAGTTGTAAAATTTTATCTAATGAAAATTCTTAAAATTGACTCTAATCTGCATTTTAAATTGGAAACTCCCACTTGGACTTTGACCTTTTTCCATCGTTCAGTTCATGAAGATATTCTGAGACAGATCATTTTTGACAAGTACATGCTAAGGAAAGTCTGTAATTTATTCCTTGAATCAAAAACTTTTGATCCAGGAAAGATTAGCAGAGAAGTGTGATTTTTTTTCTCCAATGACAATGCTTGAAATTGACTCTAATCTGCATTTTAAATTGGAAACTCCCACTTGGACTTTGACCCTCTTTCATCATTCAGTTGACTAAAATATCATGCAGAATTTTTTTTGACACTTAAATGCTAAAGGAAGCGAGGATTTAATCCTTGAATCAAAAGAATTATGTCCAGAAAAGATTACTGGAGAATTGTAAAAACCCTAACCCTAATCCTAACCCTAACCCTAACCTGAGAGTTGTAAAATTTTATCAAATGAAAATGCTTGAAATTGACTCTAATCTGCATTTTAAATTGGAAACTCCCTCTTGGACTTTGACCCTCTTTCATCATTCAGTTCACTAAAATATCATGCAGAATTTTTTTTGACACTTAAATGCTAAAGGAGCGAGGAATTTAATCCTTGAATCAAAAGAATTAGGTCCAGAAAAGATTACTGGAGAATTGTAAAAACCCTAACCCTAATCCTAGCCCTAACCCTAACCGGAGCGTTGTAAAATTTTATCTAATGAAAATGCTTGAAATTGACTCTAATCTGCATTTTAAATTGGAAACTCCCACTTGGACTTTGACCCTCTTTCATCATTCAGTTGACTAAAATATCATGCAGAATTTTTTTTTTGGCACTTAAATGCTAAAGGAAGCGAGGAATTTGTGTAATTTAGTCCTTGAATCAAAAACTTTTGATCCAGGAAAGATTACCAGAGAAGTGTGATTTTTTTTTCCAATGACAATGCTTGAAATTGACTCTAATCTGCATTTTATATTGGAAACTCCCACTTGGACTTTGACCCTCTTTCATCATTCAGTTGACTAAAATATCATGCAGAATTTTTTTTGACACATAATGCTAAAGGAAGCGAGGATTTAATCCTTGAATCAAAAGAATTAGGTCCAGAAAAGATTACTGGAGAATTGTAAAAACCCTAACCCTAATCCTAACCCTAACCCTAACCGGAGAGTTGTAAAATTTTATGTAATGAAAATGCTTGAAATTGACTGTAATCTGCATTTTAAATTGGAAACTCCCACTTGGACTTTGACCTTTTTCCATCGTTCAGTTCATGAAGATATTCTGAGACAGATCATTTTTGACAAGTACATGCTACAGAAAGTCTGTAATTTATTCCTTGAATCAAAAACTTTTGATCCAGGAAAGATTACCAGAGAAGTGTGATTTTTTTCTCCAATGACAATGCTTGAAATGGACTCTAATCTGCATTTAAAATTGGAAACTCCCACTTGGACTTTGACCCTATTTCATCATTCAGTTGACTAAAATATCATGCAGAATTTTTTTTGACACTTAAATGCTAAAGGAAGCGAGGATTTAATCCTTGAATCAATAGAATTAGGTCCAGAAAAGATTACTGGAGAATTGTAAAAACCCTAACCCTAATCCTAGCCCTAACCCTAACCGGAGAGTTGTAAAATATTATCTAATGAAAATTCTTAAAATTGACTCTAATCTGCATTTTAAATTGGAAACTCCCACTTGGACTTTGACCCTCTTTCTTCATTCAGATGACTAAAATATCATGCAGAATTTTTTTTGACACTTAAATGCTAAAGGATGCGAGGAATTTAATCCTTGAATCAAAAGAATTAGGTCCTGAAAAGATTACTGGAGAATTGTAAAAACCCTAACCCTAATCCTAGCCCTAACCCTAACCGGAGAGTTGTAAAATTTTATCTAATGAAAATTCTTAAAATTGACTCTAATCTGCATTTTAAATTGGAAACTCCCACTTGGACTTTGACCTTTTTCCATCGTTCAGTTCATGAAGATATTCTGAGACAGATCATTTTTGACAAGTACATGCTAAGGAAAGTCTGTAATTTATTCCTTGAATCAAAAACTTTTGATCCAGGAAAGATTAGCAGAGAAGTGTGATTTTTTTTCTCCAATGACAATGCTTGAAATTGACTCTAATCTGCATTTTAAATTGGAAACTCCCACTTGGACTTTGACCCTCTTTCATCATTCAGTTGACTAAAATATCATGCAGAATTTTTTTTGACACTTAAATGCTAAAGAAAGCGAGGATTTAATCCTTGAATCAAAAGAATTATGTCCAGAAAAGATTACTGGAGAATTGTAAAAACCCTAACCCTAATCCTAACCCTAACCCTAACCTGAGAGTTGTAAAATTTTATCAAATGAAAATGCTTGAAATTGACTCTAATCTGCATTTTAAATTGGAAACTCCCTCTTGGACTTTGACCCTCTTTCATCATTCAGTTCACTAAAATATCATGCAGAATTTTTTTTGACACTTAAATGCTAAAGGAGCGAGGAATTTAATCCTTGAATCAAAAGAATTAGGTCCAGAAAAGATTACTGGAGAATTGTAAAAACCCTAACCCTAATCCTAGCCCTAACCCTAACCGGAGCGTTGTAAAATTTTATCTAATGAAAATGCTTGAAATTGACTCTAATCTGCATTTTAAATTGGAAACTCCCACTAGGACTTTGACCTTTTTTCATCATTCAGTTCATGAAGATATTCTGAGACAGATCATTTTTGACAAGTACATGCTAAAGAAAGTCTGTAATTTATTCCTTGAATCAAAAACTTTTGATCCAGGAAATATTACCAGAGAAGTGTGATTTTTTTTCTCCAATTACAATGCTTGAAATTGACTCTAATATGCATTTTAAATTGGAAACTCCCACTTGGACTTTGACCCTCTTTCATCATTCAGTTGACTAAAATATCATGCAGAATTTTTTTTTGACACTTAAATGCTATGGGAAGCGAGGAATTTAATCCTTGAATCAAAAGAATTAGTTCCAGAAAAGATTACTGGAGAATTGTAAAAACCCTAACCCTAATCCTAGCCCTAACCCTAACCGGAGTGTTGTAAAATTTTATCTAATGAAAATGGTTGAAATTGACTCTAATCTGCATTTTAAATTGGAAACTCCCACTTGGACTTTGACCTTTTTCCATCGTTCAGTTCATGAAGATATTCTGAGACAGATCATTTTTCACAAGTACATGCTAAAGAAAATGTGTAATTTAGTCCTTGAATCAAAAACTTTTGATCCAGGAAAGATTACCAGAGAAGTGTGATTTTTTTTCTCCAATGACAATGCTTGAAATTGACTCTAATCTGCATATTAAATTGGAAACTCCCACTTGTACTTTGACCCTCTTTCATCATTCAGTTGACTAAAATATCATGCAGAATTTTTTTTGACACTTAAATGCTAAAGGAAGCGAGGATTTAATCCTTGAATCAAAAGAATTAGGTCCAGAAAAGATTACTGGAGAATTGTAAAAACCCTAACCCTAATCCTAACCCTAACCGGAGAGTTGTAAAATTTTATCTAATGAAAATGCTTGATATTGACTCTAATCTGCATTTTAAATTGGAAACTCCCACTAGGACTTTGACCTTTTTTCATCGTTCAGTTCACGAAGATATTCTGAGACAGATCATTTTTGACAAGTACATGCTAAAGAAAGTCTGTTATTTATTCCTTGAATCAAAAACTTTTGATCCAGGAAATATTACCAGAGAAGTGTGATTTTTTTTCTCCAATTACAATGCTTGAAATTGACTCTAATCTGCATTTTAAATTGGAAACTCCCACTTGGACTTTGACCCTCTTTCATCATTCAGTTGACTAAAATATCATGCAGAATTTTTTTTGACACTTAAATGCTAAAGGAAGCGAGGAATTTAATCCTTGAATCAAAAGAATTAGGTCCAGAAAAGATTACTGGAGAATTGTAAAAACCCTAACCCTAATCCTAGCCCTAACCCTAACCGGAGAGTTGTAAAATTTTATCTAATGAAAAGGCTTGAAATTGACTCTAATTTACATTTTAAATTAGAAACTCCCACTTTGACTTTGACCCTCTTTCATCATTCAGTTGACTAAAATATCATGCAGAATTTTTTTTACACTTAAATGCTAAAGGAAGCGAGGAATTTAATCCTTGAAACAAAAGACTTAGGTCCAGAAAAGATTTCTGGAGAATTGTAAAAACCCTAACCCTAATCCTAGACCTAACCCTAACTGGAAATTTGTAAAATTTTATCTAATGAAAATTCTTAAAATTGACTCTAATCTGCATTTTAAATTGGAAACTCCCACTTGGACTTTGACCCTCTTTCATCATTCAGTTGACTAAAATATCATGCAGAATTTTTTTTTGACACTTAAATGCCAAAGGAAGCGAGGAATTTAATCCTTGAATCAAAAGAATTAGGTCCAGAAAGGATTACTGGAGAATTGTAAAAACCCTAACCCTAATCCTAGCCCTAACCCTAACCAGAGAGTTGTAAAATTTTATGTAATGAAAATTATTCAAATTGACTCGAATCTGCATTTTAAATTGGAAACTCCCACTTGGACTTTCACCTTTTTCCATCGTACAGTTCATGAAGATATTCTGAGACAGATCATTTTTGACAAGTACATGCTAAAGAAAGTGTGTAATTTAGTCCTTGAATCAAAATCTTTTAATCCAGGAAAGATTACCAGAGAAGTGTGATTTATTTTCTCCAATGACAATGCTTGAAATTGACACTAATCTGCATATTAAATTGGAAACTCCCACTTGGACTTTGACCCTCTTTCATCATTCAGTTGACTAAAATATCATGCAGAATTTTTTTTTTGACACTTAAATGCTAAAGGAAGCGAGGAATTTGTGTAATTTATTCCTTGAATCAAAAACTTTTGATCCAGGAAAGATTACCAGAGAAGTGTGATTTTATTGTCCAATGACAATGCTTGAAATTGACTCTAATCTGCATTTTATATTGGAAACTCCCACTTGGACTTTGACCCTCTTTCATCATTCAGTTGACTAAAATATCATGCAGAATTTTTTTTTGACACTTAAATGCTAAAGGAAGCGAGGAATTTAATCCTTGAATCAAAAGAATTAAGTCCAGAAAAGATTACTGGAGAATTGTAAAAACCCCAACCCTAATCCTAGCCCTAACCCTAACCGGAGAGTTGTAAAATTTTATCTAATGAAAATGCTTGAAATTGACTGTAATCTGCATTTAAAATTGGAAACTCCCACTTGGACTTTGACCCTCTTTCATCATTCAGTTGACTAAAATATCATGCAGAATTTTTTTTGACACTTAAATGCTAAAGGAAGCATGGAATTTAATCCTTGAATCAAAAGAATTTGGTCCAGAAAAGATTACTGGAGAATTGTAAAAACCCTAACCCTAATCCTAGCCCTAACCCTAACCAGAGAGTTGTAAAATTTTATCTAATGAAAATGCTTGAAATTGACTGTAATCTGCATTTAAAATTGGAAACTCCCACTTGGACTTTGACCCTCTTTCATCATTCAGTTGACTAAAATATCATGCAGAATTTCTTTTGACACTTAAATGCTAAAGGAAGCGAGGATTTAATCCTTGAATCAAAAGAATTAGGTCCAGAAAAGATTACTGGAGAATTGTAAAAACCCTAACCCTAATCCTAGCCCTAACCCTAACCAGAGAGTTGTAAAATTTTATCTAATGAAAATTATTCAAATTGTCTCGAATGTGCATTTTAAATTGGAAACTCCCACTTGGACTTTGACCTTTTTCCATCGTACAGTTCATGAAGATATTCTGAGACAGATCATTTTTGACAAGTACATGCTAAAGAAAGTGTATAATTTAGTCCTTGAATCAAAAACTTTTGATCCAGGAAAGATTACCAGAGAAGTGTGATTTATTTTCTCCAATGACAATGCTTGAAATTGACACTAATTTGCATATTAAATTGGAAACTCCCACTTGGACTTTGACCCTCTTTCATCATTCAGTTGACTAAAATATCATGCAGAATTTTTTTTTTGACACTTAAATGCTAAAGGAAGCGAGGAATTTGTGTAATTTAGTCCTTGAATCAAAAACTTTTGATCCAGGAAAGATTACCGGAGAAGTGTGATTTTTTTTTTCTCCAATGACAATGCTTGAAATTGACTCTAATCTGCATTTTAAATTGGAAACTCCCACTTGGACTTTGACCCTCTTTCATCATTCAGTTGACTAAAATATCATGCAGAATTTTTTTTGACATTAAATGCTAAAGGAAGCGAGGAATTTAATCCTTGAATCAAAAGAATTAGGTCTAGAAAAGATTACTGGAGAATGTTAAAAACCCTAACCCTAATCCTAGCCCTAACTCTAACCGGAGAGTTGTAAAATTTTCTCCAATGACAATGCTTGAAATTGACTCTAATCTGCATTTTAAATTGGAAACTCCCACTTGGACTTTGACCCTCTTTCATCATTCAGTTGACTAAAATATCGTGCAGAATTTTTTTTTGACATTAAATGCTAAAGGAAGCGAGGAATTTAATCCTTGAATCAAAAGAATTAGGTCCAGAAAAGATTACTGGAGAATGTTAAAAACCCTAACCCTAATCCTAGCCCTAACCCTAACCGGAGAGTTGTAAAATTTTATCTAATGAAAATGCTTGAAATTGACTCTAATTTGCATTTTAAATTGGAAACTCCCACTTGGACTTTGACCCTCTTTCATCATTCAGTTGACTAAAATATCATGCAGAATTTTTTTTTGACATTAAATGCTAAAGCAAGCGAGGATGTAATCCTTGAATCAAAAGAATTAGGTCCAGAAAAGATTACTGGAGAATGTTAAAAACCCTAACCCTAATCCTAGCACTAACAATAACCGGAGAGTTGTAAAATTTTATCTAATGAAAATGCTTGAAATTGAATCCAATCTGCATTTTAAATTGGAAACTCCCACTTGGACTTTGACCTTCTTTCATCATTCAGTTGACTAAAATATCATGCAGAATTTTTTTTGACACTTAATTGTTAAAGGAAGCGAGGAATTTGTGTAATTTAGTCCTTGAATCAAAAACTTTTGATCCAGGAAAGATTACCAGTGAAGTGAGATTTTTTTTTCTCCAATGACAATGCTTGAAATCGACTCTAATCTGCATTTTAAATTGGAAACTCCCACTTGGACTTTGACCCTCTTTCATCATTCAGTTGACTAAAATATCATGCAGAATTTTTTTTGACACTTAAATGCTAAAGGAAGCGAGGATTTAATCCTTGAATCAAAAGAATTAGGTCCAGAAAAGATTACTGGAGAATTGTAAAAACCCTAACCCTAATCCTAGCCCTAACCCTAACCGGAGAGTTGTAAAATTTTATCTAATGAAAATTCTTAAAATTGACTCTAATCTGCATTTTAAATTGGAAACTCCCACTTGGACTTTGACCTTTTTTCATCGTTCAGTTCATGAAGATATTCTGAGACAGATCATTTTTGACAAGTACATGCTAAAGAAAGTCTGTAATTTATTCCTTGAATCAAAAACTTTTGATCCAGGAAAGATTACCAGAGAAGTGTAATTTTTTTCTCCAATGACAATGCTTGAAATTGACTCTAATCTGCATTTTATATTGGAAACTCACTTGGACTTTGACCCTCTTTCATCATTCAGTTGACTAAAATATCATGCAGAATTTTTTTTGACACTTAAATGCTAAAGGAAGCAAGGAATTTAATTCTTGAATCAAAAGAATTAGGTCCAGAAAAGATTACTGAAGAATTTTAAAAACCCTAACCCTAATCCTAGCCCTAACCCTAACCGGAGAGTTGTAAAATTTTATCTAATGAAAATGCTTGAAATTGACTCTAATTTGCATTTTAAATTGGAAACTCCCACTTGGACTTTGACCTTTTTTCATCGTTCAGTTCATGAAGATATTTTGAGACAGATCATTTTTGACAAGTACATGCTAAAGAAAGTCTGTAATTTATTCCTTGAATCAAAAGAATTAGGTCCAGAAAAGATTACTGGAGAATGTTAAAAACCCTAACCCTAATCCTAGCCCTAACCCTAACCGGAGAGTTGTAAAATTTTATCTAATGAAAATGCTTGAAATTGACTCCAATCTGCATTTTAAATTGGAAACTCCCACTTGGACTTTGACCTTCTTTCATCATTCAGTTGACTAAAATATCATGCAGAATTTTTTTTTGACACTTAATTGCTAAAGGAAGCGAGGAATTTGTGTAATTTAGTCCTTGAATCAAAAACTTTTGATCCAGGAAAGATTACCAGAGAAGTGTGATTTTTTTTTCTCCAATGACAATGCTTGAAATTGACTCTAATCTGCATTTTAAATTGGAAACTCCCACTTGGACTTTGACCCTCTTTCATCATTCAGTTGACTAAAATATCATGCAGAATTTTTTTTGACATTAAATGCTAAAGGAAGCGAGGAATTTAATCCTTGAATCAAAAGAATTAGGTCTAGAAAAGATTACTGGAGAATGTTAAAAACCCTAACCCTAATCCTAGCCCTAACCCTAACCGGAGAGTTGTAAAATTTTATCTAAGGAAAATGCTTGAAATTGACTGTAATCTGCATTTTAAATTGGAAACTCCCACTTTGACTTTGACCCTCTTTCATCATTCAGTTGACTAAAACATCATGCAGAATTTTTTTTGACACTTAAATGCTAAAGGAAGCGAGGATTTAATCCTTTAATCAAAAGAATTAGGTCCAGAAGAGATTACTGGAGAATGTTAAAAACCCTAACCCTAATCCTAGCCCTAACCCTAACCGGAGAGTTGTAAAATTTTATCTAATGAAAATGCTTGACATTGACTCCAATCTGCATTTTAAATTGGAAACTCCCACTTGGACTTTGACCCTCTTTCATCATTCAGTTGACTAAAATATCATGCAGAATTTTTTTTTGACACTTAATTGCTAAAGGAAGCGAGGAATTTGTGTAATTTTGTCCTTGAATCAAAAACTTTTGATCCAGGAAAGATTACCAGAGAAGTGTGATTTTTTTTTCTCCAATGACAATGCTTGAAATTGACTCTAATCTTCATTTTAAATTGGAAACTCCCACTTGGACTTTGACCCTCTTTCATCATTCAGTTGACTAAAATATCATGCAGAATTTTTTTTGACATTAAATGCTAAAGGAAGCGAGGAATTTAATCCTTGAATCAAAAGAATTAGGTCTAGAAAAGATAACTGGAGAATGTTAAAAACCCTAACCCTAATCCTAGCCCTAACCCTATCCGGAGAGTTGTAAAATTTTATCTAATGAAAATGCTTGAAATTGACTCTAATCTGCATTTTAAATTGGAAACTCCCACTTGGACTTTGACCCTCTTTCATCATTCAGTTGACTAAAATATCATGCAGAATTTTTTTTTTGGCACTTAAATGCTAAAGGAAGCGAGGAATTTGTGTAATTTAGTCCTTGAATCAAAAACTTTTGATCCAGGAAAGATTACCAGAGAAGTGTGATTTTTTTTTCCAATGACAATGCTTGAAATTGACTCTAATCTGCATTTTATATTGGAAACTCCCACTTGGACTTTGACCCTCTTTCATCATTCAGTTGACTAAAATATCATGCAGAATTTTTTTTGACACATAATGCTAAAGGAAGCGAGGATTTAATCCTTGAATCAAAAGAATTAGGTCCAGAAAAGATTACTGGAGAATTGTAAAAACCCTAACCCTAATCCTAACCCTAACCCTAACCGGAGAGTTGTAAAATTTTATGTAATGAAAATGCTTGAAATTGACTGTAATCTGCATTTTAAATTGGAAACTCCCACTTGGACTTTGACCTTTTTCCATCGTTCAGTTCATGAAGATATTCTGAGACAGATCATTTTTGACAAGTACATGCTACAGAAAGTCTGTAATTTATTCCTTGAATCAAAAGAATTAGGTCCAGAAAAGATTACTGGAGAATGTTAAAAACCCTAACCCTAATCCTAGCCCTAACCCTAACCGGAGAGTTGTAAAATTTTATCTAATGAAAATGCTTGAAATTGACTCCAATCTGCATTTTAAATTGGAAACTCCCACTTGGACTTTGACCTTCTTTCATCATTCAGTTGACTAAAATATCATGCAGAATTTTTTTTTGACACTTAATTGCTAAAGGAAGCGAGGAATTTGTGTAATTTAGTCCTTGAATCAAAAACTTTTGATCCAGGAAAGATTACCAGAGAAGTGTGATTTTTTTTTCTCCAATGACAATGCTTGAAATTGACTCTAATCTGCATTTTAAATTGGAAACTCCCACTTGGACTTTGACCCTCTTTCATCATTCAGTTGACTAAAATATCATGCAGAATTTTTTTTGACATTAAATGCTAAAGGAAGCGAGGAATTTAATCCTTGAATCAAAAGAATTAGGTCTAGAAAAGATTACTGGAGAATGTTAAAAACCCTAACCCTAATCCTAGCCCTAACCCTAACCGGAGAGTTGTAAAATTTTATCTAAGGAAAATGCTTGAAATTGACTGTAATCTGCATTTTAAATTGGAAACTCCCACTTTGACTTTGACCCTCTTTCATCATTCAGTTGACTAAAACATCATGCAGAATTTTTTTTGACACTTAAATGCTAAAGGAAGCGAGGATTTAATCCTTTAATCAAAAGAATTAGGTCCAGAAGAGATTACTGGAGAATGTTAAAAACCCTAACCCTAATCCTAGCCCTAACCCTAACCGGAGAGTTGTAAAATTTTATCTAATGAAAATGCTTGACATTGACTCCAATCTGCATTTTAAATTGGAAACTCCCACTTGGACTTTGACCCTCTTTCATCATTCAGTTGACTAAAATATCATGCAGAATTTTTTTTTGACACTTAATTGCTAAAGGAAGCGAGGAATTTGTGTAATTTTGTCCTTGAATCAAAAACTTTTGATCCAGGAAAGATTACCAGAGAAGTGTGATTTTTTTTTCTCCAATGACAATGCTTGAAATTGACTCTAATCTTCAATTTAAATTGGAAACTCCCACTTGGACTTTGACCCTCTTTCATCATTCAGTTGACTAAAATATCATGCAGAATTTTTTTTGACATTAAATGCTAAAGGAAGCGAGGAATTTAATCCTTGAATCAAAAGAATTAGGTCTAGAAAAGATAACTGGAGAATGTTAAAAACCCTAACCCTAATCCTAGCCCTAACCCTATCCGGAGAGTTGTAAAATTTTATCTAATGAAAATGCTTGAAATTGACTCTAATCTGCATTTTAAATTGGAAACTCCCACTTGGACTTTGACCCTCTTTCATCATTCAGTTGACTAAAATATCATGCAGAATTTTTTTTTTGGCACTTAAATGCTAAAGGAAGCGAGGAATTTGTGTAATTTAGTCCTTGAATCAAAAACTTTTGATCCAGGAAAGATTACCAGAGAAGTGTGATTTTTTTTTCCAATGACAATGCTTGAAATTGACTCTAATCTGCATTTTATATTGGAAACTCCCACTTGGACTTTGACCCTCTTTCATCATTCAGTTGACTAAAATATCATGCAGAATTTTTTTTGACACATAATGCTAAAGGAAGCGAGGATTTAATCCTTGAATCAAAAGAATTAGGTCCAGAAAAGATTACTGGAGAATTGTAAAAACCCTAACCCTAATCCTAACCCTAACCCTAACCGGAGAGTTGTAAAATTTTATGTAATGAAAATGCTTGAAATTGACTGTAATCTGCATTTTAAATTGGAAACTCCCACTTGGACTTTGACCTTTTTCCATCGTTCAGTTCATGAAGATATTCTGAGACAGATCATTTTTGACAAGTACATGCTACAGAAAGTCTGTAATTTATTCCTTGAATCAAAAACTTTTGATCCAGGAAAGATTACCAGAGAAGTGTGATTTTTTTCTCCAATGACAATGCTTGAAATGGACTCTAATCTGCATTTAAAATTGGAAACTCCCACTTGGACTTTGACCCTATTTCATCATTCAGTTGACTAAAATATCATGCAGAATTTTTTTTGACACTTAAATGCTAAAGGAAGCGAGGATTTAATCCTTGAATCAATAGAATTAGGTCCAGAAAAGATTACTGGAGAATTGTAAAAACCCTAACCCTAATCCTAGCCCTAACCCTAACCGGAGAGTTGTAAAATATTATCTAATGAAAATTCTTAAAATTGACTCTAATCTGCATTTTAAATTGGAAACTCCCACTTGGACTTTGACCCTCTTTCTTCATTCAGTTGACTAAAATATCATGCAGAATTTTTTTTGACACTTAAATGCTAAAGGATGCGAGGAATTTAATCCTTGAATCAAAAGAATTAGGTCCTGAAAAGATTACTGGAGAATTGTAAAAACCCTAACCCTAATCCTAGCCCTAACCCTAACCGGAGAGTTGTAAAATTTTATCTAATGAAAATTCTTAAAATTGACTCTAATCTGCATTTTAAATTGGAAACTCCCACTTGGACTTTGACCTTTTTCCATCGTTCAGTTCATGAAGATATTCTGAGACAGATCATTTTTGACAAGTACATGCTAAGGAAAGTCTGTAATTTATTCCTTGAATCAAAAACTTTTGATCCAGGAAAGATTAGCAGAGAAGTGTGATTTTTTTTCTCCAATGACAATGCTTGAAATTGACTCTAATCTGCATTTTAAATTGGAAACTCCCACTTGGACTTTGACCCTCTTTCATCATTCAGTTGACTAAAATATCATGCAGAATTTTTTTTGACACTTAAATGCTAAAGGAAGCGAGGATTTAATCCTTGAATCAAAAGAATTATGTCCAGAAAAGATTACTGGAGAATTGTAAAAACCCTAACCCTAATCCTAACCCTAACCCTAACCTGAGAGTTGTAAAATTTTATCAAATGAAAATGCTTGAAATTGACTCTAATCTGCATTTTAAATTGGAAACTCCCTCTTGGACTTTGACCCTCTTTCATCATTCAGTTCACTAAAATATCATGCAGAATTTTTTTTGACACTTAAATGCTAAAGGAGCGAGGAATTTAATCCTTGAATCAAAAGAATTAGGTCCAGAAAAGATTACTGGAGAATTGTAAAAACCCTAACCCTAATCCTAGCCCTAACCCTAACCGGAGCGTTGTAAAATTTTATCTAATGAAAATGCTTGAAATTGACTCTAATCTGCATTTTAAATTGGAAACTCCCACTAGGACTTTGACCTTTTTTCATCGTTCAGTTCATGAAGATATTTTGAGACAGATCATTTTTGACAAGTACATGCTAAAGAAAGTCTGTAATTTATTCCTTGAATCAAAAACTTTTGATCCAGGAAATATTACCAGAGAAGTGTGATTTTTTTTCTCCAATTACAATGCTTGAAATTGACTCTAATATGCATTTTAAATTGGAAACTCCCACTTGGACTTTGACCCTCTTTCATCATTCAGTTGACTAAAATATCATGCAGAATTTTTTTTTGACACTTAAATGCTATGGGAAGCGAGGAATTTAATCCTTGAATCAAAAGAATTAGTTCCAGAAAAGATTACTGGAGAATTGTAAAAACCCTAACCCTAATCCTAGCCCTAACCCTAACCGGAGTGTTGTAAAATTTTATCTAATGAAAATGGTTGAAATTGACTCTAATCTGCATTTTAAATTGGAAACTCCCACTTGGACTTTGACCTTTTTCCATCGTTCAGTTCATGAAGATATTCTGAGACAGATCATTTTTCACAAGTACATGCTAAAGAAAATGTGTAATTTAGTCCTTGAATCAAAAACTTTTGATCCAGGAAAGATTACCAGAGAAGTGTGATTTTTTTTCTCCAATGACAATGCTTGAAATTGACTCTAATCTGCATATTAAATTGGAAACTCCCACTTGTACTTTGACCCTCTTTCATCATTCAGGTGACTAAAATATCATGCAGAATTTTTTTTGACACTTAAATGCTAAAGGAAGCGAGGATTTAATCCTTGAATCAAAAGAATTAGGTCCAGAAAAGATTACTGGAGAATTGTAAAAACCCTAACCCTAATCCTAACCCTAACCGGAGAGTTGTAAAATTTTATCTAATGAAAATGCTTGATATTGACTCTAATCTGCATTTTAAATTGGAAACTCCCACTAGGACTTTGACCTTTTTTCATCGTTCAGTTCACGAAGATATTCTGAGACAGATCATTTTTGACAAGTACATGCTAAAGAAAGTCTGTTATTTATTCCTTGAATCAAAAACTTTTGATCCAGGAAATATTACCAGAGAAGTGTGATTTTTTTTCTCCAATTACAATGCTTGAAATTGACTCTAATCTGCATTTTAAATTGGAAACTCCCACTTGGACTTTGACCCTCTTTCATCATTCAGTTGACTAAAATATCATGCAGAATTTTTTTTGACACTTAAATGCTAAAGGAAGCGAGGAATTTAATCCTTGAATCAAAAGAATTAGGTCCAGAAAAGATTACTGGAGAATTGTAAAAACCCTAACCCTAATCCTAGCCCTAACCCTAACCGGAGAGTTGTAAAATTTTATCTAATGAAAATGCTTGAAATTGACTCTAATTTACATTTTAAATTAGAAACTCCCACTTTGACTTTGACCCTCTTTCATCATTCAGTTGACTAAAATATCATGCAGAATTTTTTTTACACTTAAATGCTAAAGGAAGCGAGGAATTTAATCCTTGAAACAAAAGAATTAGGTCCAGAAAAGATTTCTGGAGAATTGTAAAAACCCTAACCCTAATCCTAGCCCTAACCCTAACTGGAAATTTGTAAAATTTTATCTAATGAAAATTCTTAAAATTGACTCTAATCTGCATTTTAAATTGGAAACTCCCACTTGGACTTTGACCCTCTTTCATCATTCAGTTGACTAAAATATCATGCAGAATTTTTTTTTGACACTTAAATGCCAAAGGAAGCGAGGAATTTAATCCTTGAATCAAAAGAATTAGGTCCAGAAAGGATTACTGGAGAATTGTAAAAACCCTAACCCTAATCCTAGCCCTAACCCTAACCAGAGAGTTGTAAAATTTTATGTAATGAAAATTATTCAAATTGACTCGAATCTGCATTTTAAATTGGAAACTCCCACTTGGACTTTCACCTTTTTCCATCGTACAGTTCATGAAGATATTCTGAGACAGATCATTTTTGACAAGTACATGCTAAAGAAAGTGTGTAATTTAGTCCTTGAATCAAAATCTTTTGATCCAGGAAAGATTACCAGAGAAGTGTGATTTATTTTCTCCAATGACAATGCTTGAAATTGACACTAATCTGCATATTAAATTGGAAACTCCCACTTGGACTTTGACCCTCTTTCATCATTCAGTTGACTAAAATATCATGCAGAATTTTTTTTTGACACTTAAATGCTAAAGGAAGCGAGGAATTTGTGTAATTTATTCCTTGAATCAAAAACTTTTGATCCAGGAAAGATTACCAGAGAAGTGTGATTTTATTGTCCAATGACAATGCTTGAAATTGACTCTAATCTGCATTTTATATTGGAAACTCCCACTTGGACTTTGACCCTCTTTCATCATTCAGTTGACTAAAATATCATGCAGAATTTTTTTTTGACACTTAAATGCTAAAGGAAGCGAGGAATTTAATCCTTGAATCAAAAGAATTAGGTCCAGAAAATATTACTGGAGAATTGTAAAAACCCCAACCCTAATCCTAGCCCTAACCCTAACCGGAGAGTTGTAAAATTTTATCTAATGAAAATGCTTGAAATTGACTGTAATCTGCATTTAAAATTGGAAACTCCCACTTGGACTTTGACCCTCTTTCATCATTCAGTTGACTAAAATATCATGCAGAATTTTTTTTGACACTTAAATGCTAAAGGAAGCATGGAATTTAATCCTTGAATCAAAAGAATTTGGTCCAGAAAAGATTACTGGAGAATTGTAAAAACCCTAACCCTAATCCTAGCCCTAACCCTAACCAGAGAGTTGTAAAATTTTATCTAATGAAAATTATTCAAATTGTCTCGAATGTGCATTTTAAATTGGAAACTCCCACTTGGACTTTCACCTTTTTCCATCGTACAGTTCATGAAGATATTCTGAGACAGATCATTTTTGACAAGTACATGCTAAAGAAAGTGTGTAATTTAGTCCTTGAATCAAAAACTTTTGATCCAGGAAAGATTACCAGAGAAGTGTGATTTTTTTCTCCAATGACAATGCTTGAAATGGACTCTAATCTGCATTTAAAACTGGAAACTCCCACTTGGACTTTGACCCTATTTCATCATTCAGTTGACTAAAATATCATGCAGAATTTTTTTTGACACTTAAATGCTAAAGGAAGCGAGGATTTAATCCTTGAATCAATAGAATTAGGTCCAGAAAAGATTACTGGAGAATTGTAAAAACCCTAACCCTAATCCTAGCCCTAACCCTAACCGGAGAGTTGTAAAATATTATCTAATGAAAATTCTTAAAATTGACTCTAATCTGCATTTTAAATTGGAAACTCCCACTTGGACTTTGACCCTCTTTCTTCATTCAGTTGACTAAAATATCATGCAGAATTTTTTTTGACACTTAAATGCTAAAGGATGCGAGGAATTTAATCCTTGAATCAAAAGAATTAGGTCCTGAAAAGATTACTGGAGAATTGTAAAAACCCTAACCCTAATCCTAGCCCTAACCCTAACCGGAGAGTTGTAAAATTTTATCTAATGAAAATTCTTAAAATTGACTCTAATCTGCATTTTAAATTGGAAACTCCCACTTGGACTTTGACCTTTTTCCATCGTTCAGTTCATGAAGATATTCTGAGACAGATCATTTTTGACAAGTACATGCTAAGGAAAGTCTGTAATTTATTCCTTGAATCAAAAACTTTTGATCCAGGAAAGATTAGCAGAGAAGTGTGATTTTTTTTCTCCAATGACAATGCTTGAAATTGACTCTAATCTGCATTTTAAATTGGAAACTCCCACTTGGACTTTGACCCTCTTTCATCATTCAGTTGACTAAAATATCATGCAGAATTTTTTTTGACACTTAAATGCTAAAGGAAGCGAGGATTTAATCCTTGAATCAAAAGAATTATGTCCAGAAAAGATTACTGGAGAATTGTAAAAACCCTAACCCTAATCCTAACCCTAACCCTAACCTGAGAGTTGTAAAATTTTATCAAATGAAAATGCTTGAAATTGACTCTAATCTGCATTTTAAATTGGAAACTCCCTCTTGGACTTTGACCCTCTTTCATCATTCAGTTCACTAAAATATCATGCAGAATTTTTTTTGACACTTAAATGCTAAAGGAGCGAGGAATTTAATCCTTGAATCAAAAGAATTAGGTCCAGAAAAGATTACTGGAGAATTGTAAAAACCCTAACCCTAATCCTAGCCCTAACCCTAACCGGAGCGTTGTAAAATTTTATCTAATGAAAATGCTTGAAATTGACTCTAATCTGCATTTTAAATTGGAAACTCCCACTAGGACTTTGACCTTTTTTCATCGTTCAGTTCATGAAGATATTCTGAGACAGATCATTTTTGACAAGTACATGCTAAAGAAAGTCTGTAATTTATTCCTTGAATCAAAAACTTTTGATCCAGGAAATATTACCAGAGAAGTGTGATTTTTTTTCTCCAATTACAATGCTTGAAATTGACTCTAATATGCATTTTAAATTGGAAACTCCCACTTGGACTTTGACCCTCTTTCATCATTCAGTTGACTAAAATATCATGCAGAATTTTTTTTTGACACTTAAATGCTATGGGAAGCGAGGAATTTAATCCTTGAATCAAAAGAATTAGTTCCAGAAAAGATTACTGGAGAATTGTAAAAACCCTAACCCTAATCCTAGCCCTAACCCTAACCGGAGTGTTGTAAAATTTTATCTAATGAAAATGGTTGAAATTGACTCTAATCTGCATTTTAAATTGGAAACTCCCACTTGGACTTTGACCTTTTTCCATCGTTCAGTTCATGAAGATATTCTGAGACAGATCATTTTTCACAAGTACATGCTAAAGAAAATGTGTAATTTAGTCCTTGAATCAAAAACTTTTGATCCAGGAAAGATTACCAGAGAAGTGTGATTTTTTTTCTCCAATGACAATGCTTGAAATTGACTCTAATCTGCATATTAAATTGGAAACTCCCACTTGTACTTTGACCCTCTTTCATCATTCAGTTGACTAAAATATCATGCAGAATTTTTTTTGACACTTAAATGCTAAAGGAAGCGAGGATTTAATCCTTGAATCAAAAGAATTAGGTCCAGAAAAGATTACTGGAGAATTGTAAAAACCCTAACCCTAATCCTAACCCTAACCGGAGAGTTGTAAAATTTTATCTAATGAAAATGCTTGATATTGACTCTAATCTGCATTTTTAAATTGGAAACTCCCACTAGGACTTTGACCTTTTTTCATCGTTCAGTTCACGAAGATATTCTGAGACAGATCATTTTTGACAAGTACATGCTAAAGAAAGTCTGTTATTTATTCCTTGAATCAAAAACTTTTGATCCAGGAAATATTACCAGAGAAGTGTGATTTTTTTTCTCCAATTACAATGCTTGAAATTGACTCTAATCTGCATTTTAAATTGGAAACTCCCACTTGGACTTTGACCCTCTTTCATCATTCAGTTGACTAAAATATCATGCAGAATTTTTTTTACACTTAAATGCTAAAGGAAGCGAGGAATTTAATCCTTGAAACAAAAGACTTAGGTCCAGAAAAGATTTCTGGAGAATTGTAAAAACCCTAACCCTAATCCTAGACCTAACCCTAACTGGAAATTTGTAAAATTTTATCTAATGAAAATTCTTAAAATTGACTCTAATCTGCATTTTAAATTGGAAACTCCCACTTGGACTTTGACCCTCTTTCATCATTCAGTTGACTAAAATATCATGCAGAATTTTTTTTTGACACTTAAATGCCAAAGGAAGCGAGGAATTTAATCCTTGAATCAAAAGAATTAGGTCCAGAAAGGATTACTGGAGAATTGTAAAAACCCTAACCCTAATCCTAGCCCTAACCCTAACCAGAGAGTTGTAAAATTTTATGTAATGAAAATTATTCAAATTGACTCGAATCTGCATTTTAAATTGGAAACTCCCACTTGGACTTTCACCTTTTTCCATCGTACAGTTCATGAAGATATTCTGAGACAGATCATTTTTGACAAGTACATGCTAAAGAAAGTGTGTAATTTAGTCCTTGAATCAAAATCTTTTAATCCAGGAAAGATTACCAGAGAAGTGTGATTTATTTTCTCCAATGACAATGCTTGAAATTGACACTAATCTGCATATTAAATTGGAAACTCCCACTTGGACTTTGACCCTCTTTCATCATTCAGTTGACTAAAATATCATGCAGAATTTTTTTTTTGACACTTAAATGCTAAAGGAAGCGAGGAATTTGTGTAATTTATTCCTTGAATCAAAAACTTTTGATCCAGGAAAGATTACCAGAGAAGTGTGATTTTATTGTCCAATGACAATGCTTGAAATTGACTCTAATCTGCATTTTATATTGGAAACTCCCACTTGGACTTTGACCCTCTTTCATCATTCAGTTGACTAAAATATCATGCAGAATTTTTTTTTGACACTTAAATGCTAAAGGAAGCGAGGAATTTAATCCTTGAATCAAAAGAATTAGGTCCAGAAAAGATTACTGGAGAATTGTAAAAACCCCAACCCTAATCCTAGCCCTAACCCTAACCGGAGAGTTGTAAAATTTTATCTAATGAAAATGCTTGAAATTGACTGTAATCTGCATTTAAAATTGGAAACTCCCACTTGGACTTTGACCCTCTTTCATCATTCAGTTGACTAAAATATCATGCAGAATTTTTTTTGACACTTAAATGCTAAAGGAAGCATGGAATTTAATCCTTGAATCAAAAGAATTTGGTCCAGAAAAGATTACTGGAGAATTGTAAAAACCCTAACCCTAATCCTAGCCCTAACCCTAACCAGAGAGTTGTAAAATTTTATCTAATGAAAATGCTTGAAATTGACTGTAATCTGCATTTAAAATTGGAAACTCCCACTTGGACTTTGACCCTCTTTCATCATTCAGTTGACTAAAATATCATGCAGAATTTCTTTTGACACTTAAATGCTAAAGGAAGCGAGGATTTAATCCTTGAATCAAAAGAATTAGGTCCAGAAAAGATTACTGGAGAATTGTAAAAACCCTAACCCTAATCCTAGCCCTAACCCTAACCAGAGAGTTGTAAAATTTTATCTAATGAAAATTATTCAAATTGTCTCGAATGTGCATTTTAAATTGGAAACTCCCACTTGGACTTTGACCTTTTTCCATCGTACAGTTCATGAAGATATTCTGAGACAGATCATTTTTGACAAGTACATGCTAAATAAAGTGTATAATTTAGTCCTTGAATCAAAAACTTTTGATCCAGGAAAGATTACCAGAGAAGTGTGATTTATTTTCTCCAATGACAATGCTTGAAATTGACACTAATTTGCATATTAAATTGGAAACTCCCACTTGGACTTTGACCCTCTTTCATCATTCAGTTGACTAAAATATCATGCAGAATTTTTTTTTTGACACTTAAATGCTAAAGGAAGCGAGGAATTTGTGTAATTTAGTCCTTGAATCAAAAACTTTTGATCCAGGAAAGATTACCGGAGAAGTGTGATTTTTTTTTTCTTCAATGACAATGCTTGAAATTGACTCTAATCTGCATTTTAAATTGGAAACTCCCACTTGGACTTTGACCCTCTTTCATCATTCAGTTGACTAAAATATCATGCAGAATTTTTTTTGACATTAAATGCTAAAGGAAGCGAGGAATTTAATCCTTGAATCAAAAGAATTAGGTCTAGAAAAGATTACTGGAGAATGTTAAAAACCCTAACCCTAATCCTAGCCCTAACTCTAACCGGAGAGTTGTAAAATTTTCTCCAATGACAATGCTTGAAATTGACTCTAATCTGCATTTTAAATTGGAAACTCCCACTTGGACTTTGACCCTCTTTCATCATTCAGTTGACTAAAATATCGTGCAGAATTTTTTTTTGACATTAAATGCTAAAGGAAGCGAGGAATTTAATCCTTGAATCAAAAGAATTAGGTCCAGAAAAGATTACTGGAGAATGTTAAAAACCCTAACCCTAATCCTAGCCCTAACCCTAACCGGAGAGTTGTAAAATTTTATCTAATGAAAATGCTTGAAATTGACTCTAATTTGCATTTTAAATTGGAAACTCCCACTTGGACTTTGACCCTCTTTCATCATTCAGTTGACTAAAATATCATGCAGAATTTTTTTTTGACATTAAATGCTAAAGCAAGCGAGGATGTAATCCTTGAATCAAAAGAATTAGGTCCAGAAAAGATTACTGGAGAATGTTAAAAACCCTAACCCTAATCCTAGCACTAACAATAACCGGAGAGTTGTAAAATTTTATCTAATGAAAATGCTTGAAATTGAATCCAATCTGCATTTTAAATTGGAAACTCCCACTTGGACTTTGACCTTCTTTCATCATTCAGTTGACTAAAATATCATGCAGAATTTTTTTTGACACTTAATTGTTAAAGGAAGCGAGGAATTTGTGTAATTTAGTCCTTGAATCAAAAACTTTTGATCCAGGAAAGATTACCAGTGAAGTGAGATTTTTTTTTCTCCAATGACAATGCTTGAAATCGACTCTAATCTGCATTTTAAATTGGAAACTCCCACTTGGACTTTGACCCTCTTTCATCATTCAGTTGACTAAAATATCATGCAGAATTTTTTTTGACACTTAAATGCTAAAGGAAGCGAGGATTTAATCCTTGAATCAAAAGAATTAGGTCCAGAAAAGATTACTGGAGAATTGTAAAAACCCTAACCCTAATCCTAGCCCTAACCCTAACCGGAGAGTTGTAAAATTTTATCTAATGAAAATTCTTAAAATTGACTCTAATCTGCATTTTAAATTGGAAACTCCCACTTGGACTTTGACCTTTTTTCATCGTTCAGTTCATGAAGATATTCTGAGACAGATCATTTTTGACAAGTACATGCTAAAGAAAGTCTGTAATTTATTCCTTGAATCAAAAACTTTTGATCCAGGAAAGATTACCAGAGAAGTGTAATTTTTTTCTCCAATGACAATGCTTGAAATTGACTCTAATCTGCATTTTATATTGGAAACTCACTTGGACTTTGACCCTCTTTCATCATTCAGTTGACTAAAATATCATGCAGAATTTTTTTTGACACTTAAATGCTAAAGGAAGCGAGGAATTTAATCCTTGAATCAAAAGAATTAGGTCCAGAAAAGATTACTGGAGAATTGTAAAAACCCTAACCCTAATCCTAGCCCTAACCCTAACCGGAGAGTTGTAAAATTTTATCTAATGAAAATGCTTGAAATTGACTGTAATCTGCAATTTAAATTGGAAACTCCCACTTTGACTTTGACCCTCTTTCATCATTCAGTTGACTAAAATATCATGCAGAATTTTTTTTGACACTTAAATGCTAAAGGAAGCAAGGAATTTAATTCTTGAATCAAAAGAATTAGGTCCAGAAAAGATTACTGAAGAATTTTAAAAACCCTAACCCTAATCCTAGCCCTAACCCTAACCGGAGAGTTGTAAAATTTTATCTAATGAAAATGCTTGAAATTGACTCTAATTTGCATTTTAAATTGGAAACTCCCACTTGGACTTTGACCTTTTTTCATCGTTCAGTTCATGAAGATATTTTGAGACAGATCATTTTTGACAAGTACATGCTAAAGAAAGTCTGTAATTTATTCCTTGAATCAAAAGAATTAGGTCCAGAAAAGATTACTGGAGAATGTTAAAAACCCTAACCCTAATCCTAGCCCTAACCCTAACCGGAGAGTTGTAAAATTTTATCTAATGAAAATGCTTGAAATTGACTCCAATCTGCATTTTAAATTGGAAACTCCCACTTGGACTTTGACCTTCTTTCATCATTCAGTTGACTAAAATATCATGCAGAATTTTTTTTTGACACTTAATTGCTAAAGGAAGCGAGGAATTTGTGTAATTTAGTCCTTGAATCAAAAACTTTTGATCCAGGAAAGATTACCAGAGAAGTGTGATTTTTTTTTCTCCAATGACAATGCTTGAAATTGACTCTAATCTGCATTTTAAATTGGAAACTCCCACTTGGACTTTGACCCTCTTTCATCATTCAGTTGACTAAAATATCATGCAGAATTTTTTTTGACATTAAATGCTAAAGGAAGCGAGGAATTTAATCCTTGAATCAAAAGAATTAGGTCTAGAAAAGATTACTGGAGAATGTTAAAAACCCTAACCCTAATCCTAGCCCTAACCCTAACCGGAGAGTTGTAAAATTTTATCTAAGGAAAATGCTTGAAATTGACTGTAATCTGCATTTTAAATTGGAAACTCCCACTTTGACTTTGACCCTCTTTCATCATTCAGTTGACTAAAACATCATGCAGAATTTTTTTTGACACTTAAATGCTAAAGGAAGCGAGGATTTAATCCTTTAATCAAAAGAATTAGGTCCAGAAAAGATTACTGGAGAATGTTAAAAACCCTAACCCTAATCCTAGCGCTAACCCTAACCGGAGAGTTGTAAAATTTTATCTAATGAAAATGCTTGACATTGACTCCAATCTGCATTTTAAATTGGAAACTCCCACTTGGACTTTGACCCTCTTTCATCATTCAGTTGACTAAAATATCATGCAGAATTTTTTTTTGACACTTAATTGCTAAAGGAAGCGAGGAATTTGTGTAATTTTGTCCTTGAATCAAAAACTTTTGATCCAGGAAAGATTACCAGAGAAGTGTGATTTTTTTTTCTCCAATGACAATGCTTGAAATTGACTCTAATCTTCATTTTAAATTGGAAACTCCCACTTGGACTTTGACCCTCTTTGATCATTCAGTTGACTAAAATATCATGCAGAATTTTTTTTGACATTAAATGCTAAAGGAAGCGAGGAATTTAATCCTTGAATCAAAAGAATTAGGTCTAGAAAAGATAACTGGAGAATGTTAAAAACCCTAACCCTAATCCTAGCCCTAACCCTATCCGGAGAGTTGTAAAATTTTATCTAATGAAAATGCTTGAAATTGACTCTAATCTGCATTTTAAATTGGAAACTCCCACTTGGACTTTGACCCTCTTTCATCATTCAGTTGACTAAAATATCATGCAGAATTTTTTTTTGGCACTTAAATGCTAAAGGAAGCGAGGAATTTGTGTAATTTAGTCCTTGAATCAAAAACTTTTGATCCAGGAAAGATTACCAGAGAAGTGTGATTTTTTTTTCCAATGACAATGCTTGAAATTGACTCTAATCTGCATTTTATATTGGAAACTCCCACTTGGACTTTGACCCTCTTTCATCATTCAGTTGACTAAAATATCATGCAGAATTTTTTTTGACACATAATGCTAAAGGAAGCGAGGATTTAATCCTTGAATCAAAAGAATTAGGTCCAGAAAAGATTACTGGAGAATTGTAAAAACCCTAACCCTAATCCTAACCCTAACCCTAACCGGAGAGTTGTAAAATTTTATGTAATGAAAATGCTTGAAATTGACTGTAATCTGCATTTTAAATTGGAAACTCCCACTTGGACTTTGACCTTTTTCCATCGTTCAGTTCATGAAGATATTCTGAGACAGATCATTTTTGACAAGTACATGCTACAGAAAGTCTGTAATTTATTCCTTGAATCAAAAACTTTTGATCCAGGAAAGATTACCAGAGAAGTGTGATTTTTTTCTCCAATGACAATGCTTGAAATGGACTCTAATCTGCATTTAAAATTGGAAACTCCCACTTGGACTTTGACCCTATTTCATCATTCAGTTGACTAAAATATCATGCAGAATTTTTTTTGACACTTAAATGCTAAAGGAAGCGAGGATTTAATCCTTGAATCAATAGAATTAGGTCCAGAAAAGATTACTGGAGAATTGTAAAAACCCTAACCCTAATCCTAGCCCTAACCCTAACCGGAGAGTTGTAAAATATTATCTAATGAAAATTCTTAAAATTGACTCTAATCTGCATTTTAAATTGGAAACTCCCACTTGGACTTTGACCCTCTTTCTTCATTCAGTTGACTAAAATATCATGCAGAATTTTTTTTGACACTTAAATGCTAAAGGATGCGAGGAATTTAATCCTTGAATCAAAAGAATTAGGTCCTGAAAAGATTACTGGAGAATTGTAAAAACCCTAACCCTAATCCTAGCCCTAACCCTAACCGGAGAGTTGTAAAATTTTATCTAATGAAAATTCTTAAAATTGACTCTAATCTGCATTTTAAATTGGAAACTCCCACTTGGACTTTGACCTTTTTCCATCGTTCAGTTCATGAAGATATTCTGAGACAGATCATTTTTGACAAGTACATGCTAAGGAAAGTCTGTAATTTATTCCTTGAATCAAAAACTTTTGATCCAGGAAAGATTAGCAGAGAAGTGTGATTTTTTTTCTCCAATGACAATGCTTGAAATTGACTCTAATCTGCATTTTAAATTGGAAACTCCCACTTGGACTTTGACCCTCTTTCATCATTCAGTTGACTAAAATATCATGCAGAATTTTTTTTGACACTTAAATGCTAAAGGAAGCGAGGATTTAATCCTTGAATCAAAAGAATTATGTCCAGAAAAGATTACTGGAGAATTGTAAAAACCCTAACCCTAATCCTAACCCTAACCCTAACCTGAGAGTTGTAAAATTTTATCAAATGAAAATGCTTGAAATTGACTCTAATCTGCATTTTAAATTGGAAACTCCCTCTTGGACTTTGACCCTCTTTCATCATTCAGTTCACTAAAATATCATGCAGAATTTTTTTTGACACTTAAATGCTAAAGGAGCGAGGAATTTAATCCTTGAATCAAAAGAATTAGGTCCAGAAAAGATTACTGGAGAATTGTAAAAACCCTAACCCTAATCCTAGCCCTAACCCTAACCGGAGCGTTGTAAAATTTTATCTAATGAAAATGCTTGAAATTGACTCTAATCTGCATTTTAAATTGGAAACTCCCACTAGGACTTTGACCTTTTTTCATCGTTCAGTTCATGAAGATATTCTGAGACAGATCATTTTTGACAAGTACATGCTAAAGAAAGTCTGTAATTTATTCCTTGAATCAAAAACTTTTGATCCAGGAAATATTACCAGAGAAGTGTGATTTTTTTTCTCCAATTACAATGCTTGAAATTGACTCTAATATGCATTTTAAATTGGAAACTCCCACTTGGACTTTGACCCTCTTTCATCATTCAGTTGACTAAAATATCATGCAGAATTTTTTTTTGACACTTAAATGCTATGGGAAGCGAGGAATTTAATCCTTGAATCAAAAGAATTAGTTCCAGAAAAGATTACTGGAGAATTGTAAAAACCCTAACCCTAATCCTAGCCCTAACCCTAACCGGAGTGTTGTAAAATTTTATCTAATGAAAATGGTTGAAATTGACTCTAATCTGCATTTTAAATTGGAAACTCCCACTTGGACTTTGACCTTTTTCCATCGTTCAGTTCATGAAGATATTCTGAGACAGATCATTTTTCACAAGTACATGCTAAAGAAAATGTGTAATTTAGTCCTTGAATCAAAAACTTTTGATCCAGGAAAGATTACCAGAGAAGTGTGATTTTTTTTCTCCAATGACAATGCTTGAAATTGACTCTAATCTGCATATTAAATTGGAAACTCCCACTTGTACTTTGACCCTCTTTCATCATTCAGTTGACTAAAATATCATGCAGAATTTTTTTTGACACTTAAATGCTAAAGGAAGCGAGGATTTAATCCTTGAATCAAAAGAATTAGGTCCAGAAAAGATTACTGGAGAATTGTAAAAACCCTAACCCTAATCCTAACCCTAACCGGAGAGTTGTAAAATTTTATCTAATGAAAATGCTTGATATTGACTCTAATCTGCATTTTAAATTGGAAACTCCCACTAGGACTTTGACCTTTTTTCATCGTTCAGTTCACGAAGATATTCTGAGACAGATCATTTTTGACAAGTACATGCTAAAGAAAGTCTGTTATTTATTCCTTGAATCAAAAACTTTTGATCCAGGAAATATTACCAGAGAAGTGTGATTTTTTTTCTCCAATTACAATGCTTGAAATTGACTCTAATCTGCATTTTAAATTGGAAACTCCCACTTGGACTTTGACCCTCTTTCATCATTCAGTTGACTAAAATATCATGCAGAATTTTTTTTGACACTTAAATGCTAAAGGAAGCGAGGAATTTAATCCTTGAATCAAAAGAATTAGGTCCAGAAAATATTACTGGAGAATTGTAAAAACCCTAACCCTAATCCTAGCCCTAACCCTAACCGGAGAGTTGTAAAATTTTATCTAATGAAAATGCTTGAAATTGACTCTAATTTACATTTTAAATTAGAAACTCCCACTTTGACTTTGACCCTCTTTCATCATTCAGTTGACTAAAATATCATGCAGAATTTTTTTTACACTTAAATGCTAAAGGAAGCGAGGAATTTAATCCTTGAAACAAAAGAATTAGGTCCAGAAAAGATTTCTGGAGAATTGTAAAAACCCTAACCCTAATCCTAGCCCTAACCCTAACTGGAAATTTGTAAAATTTTATCTAATGAAAATTCTTAAAATTGACTCTAATCTGCATTTTAAATTGGAAACTCCCACTTGGACTTTGACCCTCTTTCATCATTCAGTTGACTAAAATATCATGCAGAATTTTTTTTTGACACTTAAATGCCAAAGGAAGCGAGGAATTTAATCCTTGAATCAAAAGAATTAGGTCCAGAAAGGATTACTGGAGAATTGTAAAAACCCTAACCCTAATCCTAGCCCTAACCCTAACCAGAGAGTTGTAAAATTTTATGTAATGAAAATTATTCAAATTGACTCGAATCTGCATTTTAAATTGGAAACTCCCACTTGGACTTTCACCTTTTTCCATCGTACAGTTCATGAAGATATTCTGAGACAGATCATTTTTGACAAGTACATGCTAAAGAAAGTGTGTAATTTAGTCCTTGAATCAAAATCTTTTGATCCAGGAAAGATTACCAGAGAAGTGTGATTTATTTTCTCCAATGACAATGCTTGAAATTGACACTAATCTGCATATTAAATTGGAAACTCCCACTTGGACTTTGACCCTCTTTCATCATTCAGTTGACTAAAATATCATGCAGAATTTTTTTTTTGACACTTAAATGCTAAAGGAAGCGAGGAATTTGTGTAATTTATTCCTTGAATCAAAAACTTTTGATCCAGGAAAGATTACCAGAGAAGTGTGATTTTATTGTCCAATGACAATGCTTGAAATTGACTCTAATCTGCATTTTATATTGGAAACTCCCACTTGGACTTTGACCCTCTTTCATCATTCAGTTGACTAAAATATCATGCAGAATTTTTTTTTGACACTTAAATGCTAAAGGAAGCGAGGAATTTAATCCTTGAATCAAAAGAATTAGGTCCAGAAAAGATTACTGGAGAATTGTAAAAACCCCAACCCTAATCCTAGCCCTAACCCTAACCGGAGAGTTGTAAAATTTTATCTAATGAAAATGCTTGAAATTGACTGTAATCTGCATTTAAAATTGGAAACTCCCACTTGGACTTTGACCCTCTTTCATCATTCAGTTGACTAAAATATCATGCAGAATTTTTTTTGACACTTAAATGCTAAAGGAAGCATGGAATTTAATCCTTGAATCAAAAGAATTTGGTCCAGAAAAGATTACTGGAGAATTGTAAAAACCCTAACCCTAATCCTAGCCCTAACCCTAACCAGAGAGTTGTAAAATTTTATCTAATGAAAATTATTCAAATTGTCTCGAATGTGCATTTTAAATTGGAAACTCCCACTTGGACTTTCACCTTTTTCCATCGTACAGTTCATGAAGATATTCTGAGACAGATCATTTTTGACAAGTACATGCTAAAGAAAGTGTGTAATTTAGTCCTTGAATCAAAAACTTTTGATCCAGGAAAGATTACCAGAGAAGTGTGATTTTTTTCTCCAATGACAATGCTTGAAATGGACTCTAATCTGCATTTAAAATTGGAAACTCCCACTTGGACTTTGACCCTATTTCATCATTCAGTTGACTAAAATATCATGCAGAATTTTTTTTGACACTTAAATGCTAAAGGAAGCGAGGATTTAATCCTTGAATCAATAGAATTAGGTCCAGAAAAGATTACTGGAGAATTGTAAAAACCCTAACCCTAATCCTAGCCCTAACCCTAACCGGAGAGTTGTAAAATATTATCTAATGAAAATTCTTAAAATTGACTCTAATCTGCATTTTAAATTGGAAACTCCCACTTGGACTTTGACCCTCTTTCTTCATTCAGTTGACTAAAATATCATGCAGAATTTTTTTTGACACTTAAATGCTAAAGGATGCGAGGAATTTAATCCTTGAATCAAAAGAATTAGGTCCTGAAAAGATTACTGGAGAATTGTAAAAACCCTAACCCTAATCCTAGCCCTAACCCTAACCGGAGAGTTGTAAAATTTTATCTAATGAAAATTCTTAAAATTGACTCTAATCTGCATTTTAAATTGGAAACTCCCACTTGGACTTTGACCTTTTTCCATCGTTCAGTTCATGAAGATATTCTGAGACAGATCATTTTTGACAAGTACATGCTAAGGAAAGTCTGTAATTTATTCCTTGAATCAAAAACTTTTGATCCAGGAAAGATTAGCAGAGAAGTGTGATTTTTTTTCTCCAATGACAATGCTTGAAATTGACTCTAATCTGCATTTTAAATTGGAAACTCCCACTTGGACTTTGACCCTCTTTCATCATTCAGTTGACTAAAATATCATGCAGAATTTTTTTTGACACTTAAATGCTAAAGGAAGCGAGGATTTAATCCTTGAATCAAAAGAATTATGTCCAGAAAAGATTACTGGAGAATTGTAAAAACCCTAACCCTAATCCTAACCCTAACCCTAACCTGAGAGTTGTAAAATTTTATCAAATGAAAATGCTTGAAATTGACTCTAATCTGCATTTTAAATTGGAAACTCCCTCTTGGACTTTTGACCCTCTTTCATCATTCAGTTCACTAAAATATCATGCAGAATTTTTTTTGACACTTAAATGCTAAAGGAGCGAGGAATTTAATCCTTGAATCAAAAGAATTAGGTCCAGAAAAGATTACTGGAGAATTGTAAAAACCCTAACCCTAATCCTAGCCCTAACCCTAACCGGAGCGTTGTAAAATTTTATCTAATGAAAATGCTTGAAATTGACTCTAATCTGCATTTTAAATTGGAAACTCCCACTAGGACTTTGACCTTTTTTCATCGTTCAGTTCATGAAGATATTCTGAGACAGATCATTTTTGACAAGTACATGCTAAAGAAAGTCTGTAATTTATTCCTTGAATCAAAAACTTTTGATCCAGGAAATATTACCAGAGAAGTGTGATTTTTTTTCTCCAATTACAATGCTTGAAATTGACTCTAATATGCATTTTAAATTGGAAACTCCCACTTGGACTTTGACCCTCTTTCATCATTCAGTTGACTAAAATATCATGCAGAATTTTTTTTTGACACTTAAATGCTATGGGAAGCGAGGAATTTAATCCTTGAATCAAAAGAATTAGTTCCAGAAAAGATTACTGGAGAATTGTAAAAACCCTAACCCTAATCCTAGCCCTAACCCTAACCGGAGTGTTGTAAAATTTTATCTAATGAAAATGGTTGAAATTGACTCTAATCTGCATTTTAAATTGGAAACTCCCACTTGGACTTTGACCTTTTTCCATCGTTCAGTTCATGAAGATATTCTGAGACAGATCATTTTTCACAAGTACATGCTAAAGAAAATGTGTAATTTAGTCCTTGAATCAAAAACTTTTGATCCAGGAAAGATTACCAGAGAAGTGTGATTTTTTTTCTCCAATGACAATGCTTGAAATTGACTCTAATCTGCATATTAAATTGGAAACTCCCACTTGTACTTTGACCCTCTTTCATCATTCAGTTGACTAAAATATCATGCAGAATTTTTTTTGACACTTAAATGCTAAAGGAAGCGAGGATTTAATCCTTGAATCAAAAGAATTAGGTCCAGAAAAGATTACTGGAGAATTGTAAAAACCCTAACCCTAATCCTAACCCTAACCGGAGAGTTGTAAAATTTTATCTAATGAAAATGCTTGATATTGACTCTAATCTGCATTTTAAATTGGAAACTCCCACTAGGACTTTGACCTTTTTTCATCGTTCAGTTCACGAAGATATTCTGAGACAGATCATTTTTGACAAGTACATGCTAAAGAAAGTCTGTTATTTATTCCTTGAATCAAAAACTTTTGATCCAGGAAATATTACCAGAGAAGTGTGATTTTTTTTCTCCAATGACAATGCTTGAAATTGACACTAATCTGCATATTAAATTGGAAACTCCCACTTGGACTTTGACCCTCTTTCATCATTCAGTTGACTAAAATATCATGCAGAATTTTTTTTTTGACACTTAAATGCTAAAGGAAGCGAGGAATTTGTGTAATTTATTCCTTGAATCAAAAACTTTTGATCCAGGAAAGATTACCAGAGAAGTGTGATTTTATTGTCCAATGACAATGCTTGAAATTGACTCTAATCTGCATTTTATATTGGAAACTCCCACTTGGACTTTGACCCTCTTTCATCATTCAGTTGACTAAAATATCATGCAGAATTTTTTTTTGACACTTAAATGCTAAAGGAAGCGAGGAATTTAATCCTTGAATCAAAAGAATTAGGTCCAGAAAAGATTACTGGAGAATTGTAAAAACCCCAACCCTAATCCTAGCCCTAACCCTAACCGGAGAGTTGTAAAATTTTATCTAATGAAAATGCTTGAAATTGACTGTAATCTGCATTTAAAATTGGAAACTCCCACTTGGACTTTGACCCTCTTTCATCATTCAGTTGACTAAAATATCATGCAGAATTTTTTTTGACACTTAAATGCTAAAGGAAGCATGGAATTTAATCCTTGAATCAAAAGAATTTGGTCCAGAAAAGATTACTGGAGAATTGTAAAAACCCTAACCCTAATCCTAGCCCTAACCCTAACCAGAGAGTTGTAAAATTTTATCTAATGAAAATTATTCAAATTGTCTCGAATGTGCATTTTAAATTGGAAACTCCCACTTGGACTTTCACCTTTTTCCATCGTACAGTTCATGAAGATATTCTGAGACAGATCATTTTTGACAAGTACATGCTAAAGAAAGTGTGTAATTTAGTCCTTGAATCAAAATCTTTTGATCCAGGAAAGATTACCAGAGAAGTGTGATTTATTTTCTCCAATGACAATGCTTGAAATTGACACTAATCTGCATATTAAATTGGAAACTCCCACTTGGACTTTGACCCTCTTTCATCATTCAGTTGACTAAAATATCATGCAGAATTTTTTTTTTGACACTTAAATGCTAAAGGAAGCGAGGAATTTGTGTAATTTATTCCTTGAATCAAAAACTTTTGATCCAGGAAAGATTACCAGAGAAGTGTGATTTTATTCTCCAATGACAATGCTTGAAATTGACTCTAATCTGCATTTTATATTGGAAACTCCCACTTGGACTTTGACCCTCTTTCATCATTCAGTTGACTAAAATATCATGCAGAATTTTTTTTTGACACTTAAATGCTAAAGGAAGCGAGGAATTTAATCCTTGAATCAAAAGAATTAGGTCCAGAAAAGATTACTGGAGAATTGTAAAAACCCCAACCCTAATCCTAGCCCTAACCCTAACCGGAGAGTTGTAAAATTTTATCTAATGAAAATGCTTGAAATTGACTGTAATCTGCATTTAAAATTGGAAACTCCCACTTGGACTTTGACCCTCTTTCATCATTCAGTTGACTAAAATATCATGCAGAATTTTTTTTGACACTTAAATGCTAAAGGAAGCATGGAATTTAATCCTTGAATCAAAAGAATTTGGTCCAGAAAAGATTACTGGAGAATTGTAAAAACCCTAACCCTAATCCTAGCCCTTACCCTAACCAGAGAGTTGTAAAATTTTATGTAATGAAAATTATTCAAATTGACTCGAATGTGCATTTTAAATTGGAAACTCCCACTTGGACTTTCACCTTTTTCCATCGTACAGTTCATGAAGATATTCTGAGACAGATCATTTTTGACAAGTACATGCTAAAGAAAGTGTGTAATTTAGTCCTTGAATCAAAATCTTTTGATCCAGGAAAGATTACCAGAGAAGTGTGATTTATTTTCTCCAATGACAATGCTTGAAATTGACACTAATCTGCATATTAAATTGGAAACTCCCACTTGGACTTTGACCCTCTTTCATCATTCAGTTGACTAAAATATCATGCAGAATTTTTTTTTTGACACTTAAATGCTAAAGGAAGCGAGGAATTTGTGTAATTTATTCCTTGAATCAAAAACTTTTGATCCAGGAAAGATTACCAGAGAAGTGTGATTTTATTCTCCAATGACAATGCTTGAAATTGACTCTAATCTGCATTTTATATTGGAAACTCCCACTTGGACTTTGACCCTCTTTCATCATTCAGTTGACTAAAATATCATGCAGAATTTTTTTTGACACTTAAATGCTAAAGGAAGCGAGGAATTTAATCCTTGAATCAAAAGAATTAGGTCCAGAAAAGATTACTGGAGAATTGTAAAAACCCCAACCCTAATCCTAGCCCTAACCCTAACCGGAGAGTTGTAAAATTTTATCTAATGAAAATGCTTGAAATTGACTGTAATCTGCATTTAAAATTGGAAACTCCCACTTGGACTTTGACCCTCTTTCATCATTCAGTTGACTAAAATATCATGCAGAATTTTTTTTGACACTTAAAAGCTAAAGGAAGCATGGAATTTAATCCTTGAATCAAAAGAATTTGGTCCAGAAAAGATTACTGGAGAATTGTAAAAACCCTAACCCTAATCCTAGCCCTAACCCTAACCAGAGAGTTGTAAAATTTTATGTAATGAAAATTATTCAAATTGACTCGAATGTGCATTTTAAATTGGAAACTCCCACTTGGACTTTCACCTTTTTCCATCGTACAGTTCATGAAGATATTCTGAGACAGATCATTTTTGACAAGTACTTGCTAAAGAAAGTGTGTAATTTAGTCCTTGAATCAAAATCTTTTGATCCAGGAAAGATTACCAGAGAAGTGTGATTTATTTTCTCCAATGACAATGCTTGAAATTGACACTAATCTGCATATTAAATTGGAAACTCCCACTTGGACTTTGACCCTCTTTCATCATTCAGTTGACTAAAATATCATGCAGAATTTTTTTTTTGACACTTAAATGCTAAAGGAAGCGAGGAATTTGTGTAATTTATTCCTTGAATCAAAAACTTTTGATCCAGGAAAGATTACCAGAGAAGTGTGATTTTATTCTCCAATGACAATGCTTGAAATTGACTCTAATCTGCATTTTATATTGGAAACTCCCACTTGGACTTTGACCCTCTTTCATCATTCAGTTGACTAAAATATCATGCAGAATTTTTTTTGACACTTAAATGCTAAAGGAAGCGAGGAATTTAATCCTTGAATCAAAAGAATTAGGTCCAGAAAAGATTACTGGAGAATTGTAAAAACCCCAACCCTAATCCTAGCCCTAACCCTAACCGGAGAGTTGTAAAATTTTATCTAATGAAAATGCTTGAAATTGACTGTAATCTGCATTTAAAATTGGAAACTCCCACTTGGACTTTGACCCTCTTTCATCATTCAGTTGACTAAAATATCATGCAGAATTTTTTTTGACACTTAAATGCTAAAGGAAGCATGGAATTTAATCCTTGAATCAAAAGAATTTGGTCCAGAAAAGATTACTGGAGAATTGTAAAAACCCTAACCCTAATCCTAGCCCTAACCCTAACCAGAGAGTTGTAAAATTTTATGTAATGAAAATTATTCAAATTGACTCGAATGTGCATTTTAAATTGGAAACTCCCACTTGGACTTTCACCTTTTTCCATCGTACAGTTCATGAAGATATTCTGAGACAGATCATTTTTGACAAGTACATGCTAAAGAAAGTGTGTAATTTATTCCTTGAATCAAAATCTTTTGATCCAGGAAAGATTACCAGAGAAGTGTGATTTATTTTCTCCAATGACAATGCTTGAAATTGACTGTAATCTGCATTTAAAATTGGAAACTCCCACTTGGACTTTGACCCTCTTTCATCATTCAGTTGACTAAAATATCATGCAGAATTTTTTTTGACACTTAAATGCTAAAGGAAGCATGGAATTTAATCCTTGAATCAAAAGAATTTGGTCCAGAAAAGATTACTGGAGAATTGTAAAAACCCTAACCCTAATCCTAGCCCTAACCCTAACCAGAGAGTTGTAAAATTTTATGTAATGAAAATTATTCAAATTGACTCGAATGTGCATTTTAAATTGGAAACTCCCACTTGGACTTTCACCTTTTTCCATCGTACAGTTCATGAAGATATTCTGAGACAGATCATTTTTGACAAGTACATGCTAAAGAAAGTGTGTAATTTATTCCTTGAATCAAAATCTTTTGATCCAGGAAAGATTACCAGAGAAGTGTGATTTATTTTCTCCAATGACAATGCTTGAAATTGACACTAATCTGCATATTAAATTGGAAACTCCCACTTGGACTTTGACCCTCTTTCATCATTCAGTTGACTAAAATATCATGCAGAATTTTTTTTTTGACACTTAAATGCTAAAGGAAGCGAGGAATTTGTGTAATTTATTCCTTGAATCAAAAACTTTTGATCCAGGAAAGATTACCAGAGAAGTGTGATTTATTTTCTCCAATGACAATGCTTGAAATTGACTCTAATCTGCATTTTAAATTGGAAACTCCCACTTGGACTTTGACCTTTTTTCATCGTTCAGTTCATGAAGATATTCTGAGACAGATCATTTTTGACAAGTACATGCTAAAGAAAGTGTGTAGTTTAGTCCTTGAATCAAAAACTTTTTAACCAGGAAAGATTACCAGAGAAGTGTGATTTATTTTCTCCAATGACAATGCTTGAAATTGACTCTAATCTGCATTTTAAATTGGAAACTCCCACTTGGACTTTGACCCTCTTTCATCATTCAGTTGACTAAAATATCATGCAGATTTTTTTTGGCACTTAAATGCTAAAGCAAGCGAGGAATTTAATCCTTGAATCAAAAGAATTAGGTCCAGAAAAGATTACTGGAGAATTGTAAAAACCCTAACCCTAATCCTAGTCCTAACCCTAACCGGAGAGTTGTAAAATTTTATCTAATGAAAATGCTTGAAATTGACTCTAATTTGCATTTTAAATTGGAAACTCCCACTTGGACTTTGACCTTTTTTCATCGTTCAGTTCATGAAGATATTCTGAGACAGATCATTTTTGACAAGTACATGCTAAAGAAAGTCTGTAATTTATTCCTTGAATCAAAAACTTTTTATCCAGGAAAGATTACCAGAGAAGTGTGATTTTTTTTCTCCAATGACAATGCTTGAAATTGACTCTAATCTGCATTTTAAATTGGAAACTCCCACTTGGACTTTGACCCTCTTTCATCATTCAGTTGACTAAAATATCATGCAGAATTTTTTTTTACACTTAAATGCTAAAGGAAGCGAGGATTTAATCCTTGAATCAAAAGAATTAGGTCCAGAAAAGATTACTGGAGAAAGGTAAAAACCCTAACCCTAATCCTAGCCCTAACCCTAACCGGAGAGTTGTAAAATTTTATCTAATGAAAATTCTTAAAATTGACTCTAATCTGCATTTTAATTTGGAAACTCACACTTGGACTTTGACCTTTTTCCATCATTCAGTTCATGAAGATATTCTGAGACAGATCATTTTTGACAAGTACATGCTAAAGAAAGTGTGTAATTTAGTTCTTGAATCAAAAACTTTTGAACCAGGAAAGATTACCAGTGAGGGGTGATTTTTTTTCTCCAAAAACAATGCTTGAAATTGACTCTAATCTGCATTTTAAATTGGAAACTCCCACTTGGACTTTGACCCTCTTTCATCATTCAGTTGACTAAAATATCATGCAGAATTTTTTTTGACACTTAAATACTAAAGGAAGCGAGGATTTCATCCTTGAATCAAAAGAATTAGGTCCAGAAAAGATTACTGGAGAATTGTAAAAACCCTAACCCTAATCCTAGCCCTAACCCTAACCGGAGAGTTGTAAAATTTTATCTAATGAAAATTCTTAAAATTGACTCTAATCTGCATTTTAATTTGGAAACTCACACTTGGACTTTGACCTTTTTCCATCATTCAGTTCATGAAGATATTCTGAGACAGATCATTTTTGACAAGTACATGCTAAAGAAAGTGTGTAATTTAGTTCTTGAATCAAAAACTTTTGAACCAGGAAAGATTACCAGTGAAGGGTGATTTTTTTTCTCCAAAAACAATGCTTGAAATTGACTCTAATCTGCATTTTAAATTGGAAACTCCCACTTGGACTTTGACCCTCTTTCATCATTCAGTTGACTAAAATATCATGCAGAATTTTTTTTGACACATAATGCTAAAGGAAGCGAGGATTTAATCCTTGAATCAAAAGAATTAGGTCCAGAAAAGATTACTGGAGAATTGTAAAAACCCTAACCCTAATCCTAACCCTAACCCTAACCGGAGAGTTGTAAAATTTTATGTAATGAAAATGCTTGAAATTGACTGTAATCTGCATTTTAAATTGGAAACTCCCACTTGGACTTTCACCTTTTTCCATCGTACAGTTCATGAAGATATTCTGAGACAGATCATTTTTGACAAGTACATGCTAAAGAAAGTGTGTAATTTAGTCCTTGAATCAAAATCTTTTGATCCAGGAAAGATTAGCAGAGAAGTGTGATTTATTTTCTCCAATGACCATGCTTGAAATTGACACTAATCTGCATATTAAATTGGAAACTCCCACTTGGACTTTGACCCTCTTTCATCATTCAGTTTACTAAAATATCATGCAGAATTTTTTTTTTGACACTTAAATGCTAAAGGAAGCGAGGAATTTGTGTAATTTATTCCTTGAATCAAAAACTTTTGATCCAGGAAAGATTACCAGAGAAGTGTGATTTTATTCTCCAATGACAATGCTTGAAATTGACTCTAATCTGCATTTTATATTGGAAACTCCCACTTGGACTTTGACCCTTTTTCATCATTCAGTTGACTAAAATATCATGCAGAATTTTTTTTTGACACTTAAATGCTAAAGGAAGCGAGGAATTTAATCCTTGAATCAAAAGAATTAGGTCCAGAAAAGATTACTGGAGAATTGTAAAAACCCCAACCCTAATCCTAGCCCTAACCCTAACCGGAGAGTTGTAAAATTTTATCTAATGAAAATGCTTGAAATTGACTGTAATCTGCATTTAAAATTGGAAACTCCCACTTGGACTTTGACCCTCTTTCATCATTCAGTTGACTAAAATATCATGCAGAATTTTTTTTTACACTTAAATGCTAAAGGAAGCATGGAATTTAATCCTTGAATCAAAAGAATTTGGTCCAGAAAAGATTACTGGAGAATTGTAAAAACCCTAACCCTAATCCTAGCCCTTACCCTAACCAGAGAGTTGTAAAATTTTATGTAATGAAAATTATTCAAATTGACTCGAATTTGCATTTTAAATTGGAAACTCCCATTTGGACTTTCACCTTTTTCCATCGTACAGTTCATGGAGATATTCTGAGACAGATCATTTTTGACAAGTACATGCTAAAGAAAGTGTGTAATTTAGTCCTTGAATCAAAATCTTTTGATCCAGGAAAGAATACCAGAGAAGTGTGATTTATTTTCTCCAATGACAATGCTTGAAATTGACACTACTCTGCATATTAAATTGGAAACTCCCACTTGGACTTTGACCCTCTTTCATCATTCAGTTGACTAAAATATCATGCAGAATTTTTTTTTGACACATAAATGCTAAAGGAAGCGAGGAATTTGTGTAATTTATTCCTTGAATCAAAAACTTTTGATCCAGGAAAGATTACCAGAGAAGTGTGATTTTATTCTCCAATGACAATGCTTGAAATTGACTCTAATCTGCATTTTATATTGGAAACTCCCACTTGGACTTTGACCCTCTTTCATCATTCAGTTGACTAAAATATCATGCAGAATTTTTTTTGACACTTAAATGCTAAAGGAAGCGAGGAATTTAATCCTTGAATCAAAAGAATTAGGTCCAGAAAAGATTACTGGAGAATTGTAAAAACCCTAACCCTAATCCTAGCCCTAACCCTAACCGGAGAGTTGTAAAATTTTATCTAATGAAAATGCTTGAAATTGACTCTAATTTACATTTTAAATTAGAAACTCCCACTTTGACTTTGACCCTCTTTCATCATTCATTTGACTAAAATATCATGCAGAATTTTTTTTACACTTAAATGCTAAAGGAAGCGAGGAATTTAATCCTTGAAACAAAAGAATTAGGTCCAGAAAAGATTTCTGGAGAATTGTAAAAACCCTAACCCTAATCCTAGCCCTAACCCTAACTGGAAATTTGTAAAATTTTATCTAATGAAAATTCTTAAAATTGACTCTAATCTGCATTTTAAATTGGAAACTCCCACTTGGACTTTGACCCTCTTTCATCATTCAGTTGACTAAAATATCATGCAGAATTTTTTTTGGACACTTAAATGCCAAAGGAAGCGAGGAATTTAATCCTTGAATCAAAAGAATTAGGTCCAGAAAGGATTACTGGAGAATTGTAAAAACGTTAACCCTAATCCTAGCCCTAACCCTAACCGGAGAGTTGTAAAATTTTATCTAATGAAAATGCTTGAAATTGACTCTAATTTGCATTTTAAATTGGAAACTCCCACTTGGACTTTGACCATTTTTCATCGTTCAGTTCATGAAGATATTCTGAGACAGATCATTTTTGACAAGTACATGCTAAAGAAAGTGTGTAGTTTAGTCCTTGAATCAAAAACTTTTTAACCAGGAAAGATTACCAGAGAAGTGTGATTTATTTTCTCCAATGACAATGCTTGAAATTGACTCTAATCTGCATTTTAAATTGGAAACTCCCACTTGGACTTTGACCCTCTTTCATCATTCAGTTGACTAAAATATCATGCAGATTTTTTTTGGCACTTAAATGCTAAAGCAAGCGAGGAATTTAATCCTTGAATCAAAAGAATTAGGTCCAGAAAAGATTACTGGAGAATTGTAAAAACCCTAACCCTAATCCTAGTCCTAACCCTAACCGGAGAGTTGTAAAATTTTATCTAATGAAAATGCTTGAAATTGACTCTAATTTGCATTTTAAATTGGAAACTCCCACTTGGACTTTGACCTTTTTTCATCGTTCAGTTCATGAAGATATTCTGAGACAGATCATTTTTGACAAGTACATGCTAAAGAAAGTCTGTAATTTATTCCTTGAATCAAAAACTTTTTATCCAGGAAAGATTACCAGAGAAGTGTGATTTTTTTCTCCAATGACAATGCTTGAAATTGACTCTAATCTGCATTTTAAATTGGAAACTCCCACTTGGACTTTGACCCTCTTTCATCATTCAGTTGACTAAAATATCATGCAGAATTTTTTTTTACACTTAAATGCTAAAGGAAGCGAGGATTTAATCCTTGAATCAAAAGAATTAGGTCCAGAAAAGATTACTGGAGAATTGTAAAAACCCTAAACCTAATCCTAGCCCTAACCCTAACTGGAGAGTTGTAAAATTTTATCTAATGAAAATGCTTGAAATTGACTCTAATTTGCGTTTTAAATTGGAAACTCCCACTTGGAGTTTGACCTTTTTTCATCGTTCAGTTCATGAAGATATTCTGAGACAGATCATTTTTGACAAGTACATGCTAAAGAAAGTGTGTAGTTTAGTCCTTGAATCAAAAACTTTTTAACCAGGAAAGATTACCAGAGAAGTGTGATTTATTTTCTCCAATGACAATGCTTGAAATTGACTCTAATCTGCATTTTAAATTGGAAACTCCCACTTGGACTTTGACCCTCTTTCATCATTCAGTTGACTAAAATATCATGCAGAATTTTTTTTTACACTTAAATGCTAAAGGAAGCGAGGATTTAATCCTTGAATCAAAAGAATTAGGTCCAGAAAAGATTACTGGAGAATTGTAAAAACCCTAACCCTAATCCTAGTCCTAACCCTAACCGGAGAGTTGTAAAATTTTATCTAATGAAAATGCTTGAAATTGACTCTAATTTGCATTTTAAATTGGAAACTCCCACTTGGACTTTGACCTTTTTTCATCGTTCAGTTCATGAAGATATTCTGAGACAGATCATTTTTGACAAGTACATGCTAAAGAAAGTCTGTAATTTATTCCTTGAATCAAAAACTTTTTATCCAGGAAAGATTACCAGAGAAGTGTGATTTTTTTCACCAATGACAATGCTTGAAATTGACTCTAATCTGCATTTTAAATTGGAAACTCCCACTTGGACTTTGACCCTCTTTCATCATTCAGTTGACTAAAATATCATGCAGAATTTTTTTTGACACTTAAATACTAAAGGAAGCGAGGAATTTAATCCTTGAATCAAAAGAATTAGGTCAAGAAAAGATTACTGGAGAATTGTAAAAACCCTAACCCTAATCCTAGCCCTAACCCTAACCGGAGAGTTGTAAAATTTTATCTAATGAAAATGCTTGAAATTGACTGTAATCTGCAATTTAAATTGGAAACTCCCACTTTGACTTTGACCCTCTTTCATCATTCAGTTGACTAAAATATCATGCAGAATTTTTTTTGACACTTAAATGCTAAAGGAAGCAAGGAATTTAATCATTGAATCAAAAGTATTAGGTCCAGAAAAGATTACTGGAGAATTGTAAAAACCCTAACCCTAATCCTTGCCCTAACCCTAACCGGAGAGTTGTAAAATTTTATCTAATGAAAATGCTTGAAATTGACTCAAATCTGCATTTTAAATTGGAAACTCCCACTTGGACTTTGACCTTTTTTCATCGTTCAGTTCATGAAGATATTCTGAGACAGATCATTTTTGTCAAGTACATGCTAAAGAAAGTCTGTAATTTATTCCTTGAATCAAAAACTTTTGATCCAGGAAAGATTACCAGAGAAGTGATTTTTTTCTCCAATGACAATGCTTGAAATTGACTCTAATCTGCATTTTATATTGGAAACTCCCACTTGGACTTTGACCCTCTTTCATCATTCAGTTGACTAAAATATCATGCAGAATTTTTTTTGACACTTAAATGCTAAAGGAAGCGAGGAATTTAATCCTTGAATCAAAAGAATTAGGTCCAGAAAAGATTACTGGAGAATTGTAAAAACCCTAACCCTAATCCTAGCCCTAACCCTAACCGGAGAGTTGTAAAATTTTATCTAATGAAAATGCTTGAAATTGACCGTAATCTGCAATTTAAATTGGAAACTCCCATTTTGACTTTGACCCTCTTTCATCATTCAGTTGACTAAAATATCATGCAGAATTTTTTTTGACACTTAAATGCTAAAGGAAGCAAGGAATTTAATTCTTGAATCAAAAGAATTAGGTCCAGAAAAGATTACTGGAGAATTGTAAAAACCCTAACCCTAATCCTAGCCCTAACCCTAACCGGAGAGTTGTAAAATTTTATCTAATGAAAATGCTTGAAATTGACTCTAATCTGCATTTTAAATTGGAAGCTCCCACTTTGACTTTGACCCTCTTTCATCATTCAGTTGACTAAAACATCATGCAGAATTTTTTTTGACACTTAAATGCTAAAGCAAGCGAGGATTTAATCCTTGAATCAAAAGAATTAGGTCCAGAAAAGATTACTGGAGAATGGTAAAAACCCTAACCCTAATCCTAGCCCTAACCCTAACCGGAGAGTTGTAAAATTTTATCTAATGAAAATGCTTGAAATTGACTCCAATCTGCATTTTAAATTGGAAACTCCTACTTGGACTTTGACCTTCTTTCATCATTCAGTTGACTAAAATATCATGCAGAATTTTTTTTTACACTTAAATGCTAAAGGAAGCATGGAATTTAATCCTTGAATCAAAAGAATTTGGTCCAGAAAAGATTACTCGAGAATTGTAAAAACCCTAACCCTAATCCTAGCCCTTACCCTAACCAGAGAGTTGTAAAATTTTATGTAATGAAAATTATTCAAATTGACTCGAATGTGCATTTTAAATTGGAAACTCCCACTTGGACTTTCACCTTTTTCCATCGTACAGTTCATGAAGATATTCTGAGACAGATCATTTTTGACAAGTACATGCTAAAGAAAGTGTGTAATTTAGTCCTTGAATCAAAATCTTTTGATCCAGGAAAGATTACCAGAGAAGTGTGATTTATTTTCTCCAATGACAATGCTTGAAATTGACACTACTCTGCATATTAAATTGGAAACCCCCACTTGGACTTTGACCCTCTTTCATCATTCAGTTGACTAAAATATCATGCAGAATTTTTTTTTGACACTTAAATGCTAAAGGAAGCGAGGAATTTGTGTAATTTATTCCTTGAATCAAAAACTTTTGATCCAGGAATGATTACCAGAGAAGTGTGATTTTATTCTCCAATGACAATGCTTGAAATTGACTCTAATCTGCATTTTATATTGGAAACTCCCACTTGGACTTTGACCCTCTTTCATCATTCAGTTGACTAAAATATCATGCAGAATTTCTTTTGACATTTAAATGCTAAAGGAAGCGAGGATTTAATCCTTGAATCAAAAGAATTAGGTCCAGAAAAGATTACTGGAGAATTGTAAAAACCCTAACCCTAATCCTAACCCTAACCTGAGAGTTGTAAAATTTTATCTAATGAAAATGCTTGAAATTGACTCTAATCTGTATTTTAAATTGGAAACTCCCACTTTGACTTTGACCCTCTTTCATCATTCAGTTGACTAAAATGTCATGCAGAATTTTTTTTGACACTTAAATACTAAAGGAAGCGAGGAATTGAATCCTTGAATCAAAATAATTAGGTCCAGAAAAGATTACTGGAGAATTGTAAAAACCCTAACCCTAATCCTAGCCCTAACCCTAACCGGAGAGTTGTAAAATTTTATCTAATGAAAATTCTTAAAATTGACTCTAATCTGCATATTAAATTGGAAACTCCCACTTGGACTTTGACCTTTTTCCATCGTTCAGTTCATGAAGATATTCTGAGACAGATCATTTTTGACAAGTACATGCTACAGAAAGTCTGTAATTTATTCCTTGAATCAAAAACTTTTGATCCAGGAAAGATTAGCAGAGAAGTGTGATTTTTTTTCTCCAATGACAATGCTTGAAATTGACTCTAATCTGCATTTTAAATTGGAAACTCCCACTTGGACTTTGACCCTCTTTCATCATTCAGTTGACTAAAATATCATGCAGAATTTCTTTTGACACTTAAATGCTAAAGGAAGCGAGGATTTAATCCTTGAATCAAAAGAATTAGGTCCAGAAAAGATTACTGGAGAATTGTAAAAACCCTAACCCTAATCCTAACCCTAACCCTAACCTGAGAGTTATAAAATTTTATCTAATGAAAATGCTTGAAATTGACTCTAATCTGCATTTTAAATTGGAAACTCCCACTTTGACTTTGACCGTCTTTCATCATTCAGTTGACTAAAATATCATGCAGAATTTTTTTTGACACTTAAATGCTAAAGGAAGCGAGGATTTAATCCTTGAATCAATAGAATTAGGTCCAGAAAAGATTACTGGAGAATTGTAAAAACCCTAACCCTAATCCTAGCCCTAACCCTAACCGGAGAGTTGTAAAATTTTATCTAATGAAAATTCTTAAAATTGACTCTAATCTGCATTTTAAATTGGAAACTCCCACTTGGACTTTGACCCTCTTTCATCATTCAGTTGACTAAAATATCATGCAGAATTTTTTTTGACACTTAAATGCTAAAGGAAGCGAGGAATTTAATCCTTGAATCAAAAGAATTAGGTCCTGAAAATATTACTGGAGAATTGTAAAAACCCTAACCCTAATCCTAGCCCTAACCCTAACCGGAGAGTTGTAAAATTTTATCTAATGAAAATTCTTAAAATTGACTCTAATCTGCATTTTAAATTGGAAACTCCCACTTGGACTTTGACCTTTTTCCATCGTTCAGTTCATGAAGATATTCTGAGACAGATCATTTTTGACAAGTACATGCTAAAGAAAGTCTGTAATTTATTCCTTGAATCAAAAACTTTTGATCCAGGAAAGATTAGCAGAGAAGTGTGATTTTTTTTGTCCAATGACAATGCTTGAAATTGACTCTAATCTGCATTTTAAATTGGAAACTCCCACTTGGACTTTGACCCTCTTTCATCATTCAGTTGACTAAAATATCATGCAGAATTTCTTTTGACACTTAAATGCTAAAGGAAGCGAGGATTTAATCCTTGAATCAAAAGAATTAGGTCCAGAAAAGATTACTGGAGAATTGTAAAAACCCTAACCCTAATCCTAGCCCTAACCCTAACCGGAGAGTTGTAAAATTTTATCTAATGAAAATTCTTAAAATTGACTCTAATCTGCATTTTAAATTGGAAACTCCCACTTGGACTTTGACCTTTTTCCATCGTTCAGTTCATGAAGATATTCTGAGACAGATCATTTTTGACAAGTACATGCTACAGAAAGTCTGTAATTTATTCCTTGAAACAAAAACTTTTGATCCAGGAAAGATTACCAGAGAAGTGTGATTTCTTTCTCCAATGACAATGCTTGAAATGGACTCTAATCTGCATATTATATTGGAAACTCCCACTTGGACTTTGACCCTATTTCATCATTCAGTTGACTAAAATATCATGCAGAATTTTTTTTGACACTTAAATGCTAAAGGAAGCGAGGATTTAATCCTTGAATCAATAGAATTAGGTCCAGAAAAGATTACTGGAGAATTGTAAAAACCCTAACCCTAATCCTAGCCCTAACCCTAACCGGAGAGTTGTAAAATTTTATCTAATGAAAATTCTTAAAATTGACTCTAATCTGCATTTTAAATTGGAAACTCCCACTTTGACTTTGACCCTCTTTCATTATTCAGTTGACTAAAATATCATGCAGAATTTTTTTTGACACTTAAATGCTAAAGGAAGCGAGGAATTTAATCCTTGAATCAAAAGAATTAGGTCCTGAAAAGATTACTGGAGAATTGTAAAAACCCTAACCCTAATCCTAGCCCTAACCCTAACCGGAAAGTTGTAATATTTTATCTAATGAAAATTCTTAAAATTGACTCTAATCTGCATTTTAAATTGGAAACTCCCACTTGGACTTTGACCTTTTTCCATCGTTCAGTTCATGAAGATATTCTGAGACAGATCATTTTTGTCAAGTACATGCTAAAGAATGTCTGTAATTTATTCCTTGAATCAAAAACTTTTGATCCAGGAAAGATTAGCAGAGAAGTGTGATTTTTTTTCTCCAATGACAATGCTTGAAATTGACTCTAATCTGCATTTTAAATTGGAAACTCCCACTTGGACTTTGACCATCTTTCATCATTCAGTTGACTAAAATATCATGCAGAATTTCTTTTGACACTTAAATGCTAAAGGAAGCGAGGATTTAATCCTTGAATCAAAAGAATTAGGTCCAGAAAAGATTACTGGAGAATTGTAAAAACCCTAACCCTAATCCTAACCCTAACCCTAACCTGAGAGTTGTAAAATTTTATCTAATGAAAATGCTTGAAATTGACTCTAATCTGCATTTTAAATTGGAAACTCCCACTTTGACTTTGACCCTCTTTCATCATTCAGTTGACTAAAATGTCATGCAGAATTTTTTTTGACACTTAAATACTAAAGGAAGCGAGGAATTGAATCCTTGAATCAAAATAATTAGGTCCAGAAAAGATTACTGGAGAATTGTAAAAACCCTAACCCTAATCCTAGCCCTAACCCTAACTGGAGAGTTGTAAAATTTTATCTAATGAAAATTCTTAAAATTGACTCTAATCTGCATTTTAAATTGGAAACTCCCACTTGGACTTTGACCTTTTTCCATCGTTCAGTTCATGAAGATATTCTGAGACAGATCATTTTTGACAAGTACATGCTATAGAAAGTCTGTCATTTATTCCTTGAATCAAAAACTTTTGATCCAGGAAAGATTACCAGAGAAGTGTGATTTTTTTCTCCAATGACAATGCTTGAAATGGACTCTAATCTGCATTTTAAATTGGAAACTCCCACTTGGACTTTGACCCTCTTTCATCATTCAGTTGACTAAAATATCATGCAGAATTATTTTTGACACTTAAATGCTAAAGGAAGCGAGGAATTGAATCCTTGAATCAAAAGAATTAGGTCCAGAAAAGATTACTGGAGAATTGTAAAAACCCTAACCCTAATCCTAGCCCTAACCCTAACCGGAGAGTTGTAAAATTTTATCTAATGAAAATGCTGGAAATTGACTGTAATCTGCATTTTAAATTGGAAACTCCCACTTGGACTTTGATCCTCTTTCATCTTTCAGTTCATGAAGATATTCTGAGACAGATCATTTTTGACAAGTACATGCTACAGAAAGTCTGTAATTTATTCCTTGAATCAAAAACTTTTGATCCAGGAAAGATTACCAGAGAAGTGTGATTTTTTTCTCCAATGACAATGCTTGAAATGGACTCTAATCTGCATATTAAATTGGAAACTCCCACTTGGACTTTGACCCTCTTTCATCATTCAGTTGACTAAAATATCATGCAGAATTTTTTTTGACACTTAAATGCTAAAGGAAGCGAGGATTTAATCCTTGAATCAATAGAATTAGGTCCAGAAAAGATTACTGGAGAATTGTAAAAACCCTAACCGTAATCCTAGCCCTAACCCTAACTGGAGAGTTGTAAAATTTTATCTAATGAAAATTCTTAAAATTGACTCTAATCTGCATTTTAAATTGGAAACTCCCACTTGGACTTTGACCTTTTTCCATCGTTCAGTTCATGAAGATATTCTGAGACAGATCATTTTTGACAAGTACATGCTAAAGTAAGTCTGTAATTTATTCCTTGAATCAAAAACTTTTGATCCAGGAAAGATTACCAGAGAAGTGTGATTTTTTTTCTCCAATGACAATGCTTGAAATTGACTCTAATCTGCATTTTAAATTGGAAACTCCCACTTGGACTTTGACCTTTTTCCATCGTTCAGTTCATGAAGATATTCTGAGACAGATCATTTTTGACAAGTACATGCTAAAGAAAGTCTGTAATTTATTCCTTGAATCAAAAACTTTTGATCCAGGAAAGATTAGCAGAGAAGTGTGATTTTTTTTCTCCAATGACAATGCTTGAAATTGACTCTAATCTGCATTTTAAATTGGAAACTCCCACTTGGACTTTGACCCTCTTTCATCATTCAGTTGACTAAAATATCATGCAGAATTTCTTTTGACACTTAAATGCTAAAGGAAGCGAGGATTTAATCCTTGAATCAAAAGAATTAGGTCCAGAAAAGATTACTGGAGAATTGTAAAAACCCTAACCCTAATCGTAGCCCTAACCCTAACCTGAGAGTTGTAAAATTTTATCTAATGAAAATGCTTGAAATTGACTCTAATCTGCATTTTAAATTGGAAACTCCCACTTTGACTTTGACCCTCTTTCATCATTCAGTTGACTAAAATGTCATGCAGAATTTTTTTTGACACTTAAATACTAAAGGAAGCGAGGAATTGAATCCTTGAATCAAAATAATTAGGTCCAGAAAAGATTACTGGAGAATTGTAAAAACCCTAACCCTAATCCTAGCCCTAACCCTAACTGGAGAGTTGTAAAATTTTATCTAATGAAAATTCTTAAAATTGACTCTAATCTGCATTTTAAATTGGAAACTCCCACTTGGACTTTGACCTTTTTCCATCGTTCAGTTCATGAAGATATTCTGAGACAGATCATTTTTGACAAGTACATGCTATAGAAAGTCTGTCATTTATTCCTTGAATCAAAAACTTTTGATCCAGGAAAGATTACCAGAGAAGTGTGATTTTTTTCTCCAATGACAATGCTTGAAATGGACTCTAATCTGCATTTTAAATTGGAAACTCCCACTTGGACTTTGACCCTCTTTCATCATTCAGTTGACTAAAATATCATGCAGAATTATTTTTGACACTTAAATGCTAAAGGAAGCGAGGAATTGAATCCTTGAATCAAAAGAATTAGGTCCAGAAAAGATTACTGGAGAATTGTAAAAACCCTAACCCTAATCCTAGCCCTAACCCTAACCGGAGAGTTGTAAAATTTTATCTAATGAAAATGCTGGAAATTGACTGTAATCTGCATTTTAAATTGGAAACTCCCACTTGGACTTTGATCCTCTTTCATCTTTCAGTTCATGAAGATATTCTGAGACAGATCATTTTTGACAAGTACATGCTAAAGAAAGTGTGTAATTTAGTTCTTGAATCAAAAACTTTTGATCCAGGAAAGATTACCAGTGAAGGGTGATTTTTTTTTCTCCAAAAACAATGCTTGAAATTTACTCTAATCTGCATTTTAAATTGGAAACTCCCACTTGGACTTTGACCCTCTTTCATCATTCAGTTGACTAAAATATCATACAGAATTTTTTTTTGACACTTAAATGCTAAAGGAAGCGAGGATTTAATCCTTGAATCAATAGAATTAGGTCCAGAAAAGATTACTGGAGAATTGTAAAAACCCTAACCTTAATCCTAGCCCTAACCCTAACCGGAGAGTTGTAAAATTTTATCTAATGAAAATTCTTAAAATTGACTCTAATCTGCATTTTAAATTGGAAACTCACACTTGGACTTTGACCTTTTTCCATCGTTCAGTTCATGAAGATATTCTGAGACAGATCATTTTTGACAAGTACATGCTAAAGAAAGTGTGTAATTTAGTTCTTGAATCAAAAACTTTTGATCCAGGAAAGATTACCAGAGAAGTGTGATTTTTTTTCTCCAATGACAATGCTTGAAATTGACTCTAATCTGCATTTTAAATTGGAAACTCCCACTTGGACTTTGACCTTTTTTCATCGTTCAGTTCATGAAGATATTCTGAGACAGATCTTTTTTGACAAGTACATGCTAAAGAAAGTCTGTAATTTATTCCTTGAATCAAAAACTTTTGATCCAGGAAAGATTACCAGAGAAGTGTGATTATTTTTCTCCAATGACAATGCTTGAAATTGACTCTAATCTGCATTTTAAATTGGAAACTCCCACTTTGACTTTGACCCTTTTTCATCATTCAGTTGACTAAAATATCATGCAGATTTTTTTTTTGACACTTAAATGCTAAAGGAAGCGTGGATTTAATCCTTGAATCAAAAGAATTAGGTCCAGAAAAGATTACTGGAGAATTGTAAAAACCCTAACCCTAATCCTAACCCTAACCCTAACCTGAGAGTTGTAAAATTTTATCAAATGAAAATGCTTGAAATTGACTCTAATCTGCATTTTAAATTGGAAACTCCCACTTGGACTTTGACCGTCTTTCATCATTCAGTTGACTAAAATATCATGCAGAATTTTTTTTGACACTTAAATGCTAAAGGAAGCGAGGATTTAATCCTTGAATCAAAAGAATTAGGTCCAGAAAAGATTACTGGAGAATAGTAAAAACCCTAACCCTAATCCTAACCCTAACCCTAACCTGAGAGTTGTAAAATTTTATCTAATGAAAATGCTTGAAATTGACTCTAATCTGCATTTTAAATTGGAAACTCCCACTTTGACTTTGACCCTCTTTCATCATTCAGTTGACTAAAATATCATGCAGAATTTTTTTTGACACTTAAATGCTAAAGGAAGCGAGGAATTGAATCCTTGAATCAAAAGAATTAGGTCCAGAAAAGATTACTGGAGAATTGTAAAAACCCTAACCCTAATCCTAGCCCTAACCCTAACCGGAGAGTTGTAAAATTTTATCTAATGAAAATTCTTAAAATTGACTCTAATCTGCATTTTAAATTGGAAACTCCCATTTGGACTTTGACCTTTTTCCATCGTTCAGTTCATGAAGATATTCTGAGACAGATCATTTTTGACAAGTACATGCTACAGAAAGTCTGTAATTTATTCCTTGAATCAAAAACTTTTTATCCAGGAAAGATTACCAGAGAAGTGTGATTTTTTTCTCCAATGACAATGCTTGAAATGGACTGTAATCTGCATATTATATTGGAAACTCCCACTTGGACTTTGACCCTATTTCATCATTCAGTTGACTAAAATATCATGCAGAATTTTTTTTGACACTTAAATGCTAAAGGAAGCGAGGATTTAATCCTTGAATCAATAGAATTAGGTCCAGAAAAGATTACTGGAGAATTGTAAAAACCCTAACCCTAATCCTAGCCCTAACCCTAACCGGAGAGTTGTAAAATTTTATCTAATGAAAATTCTTAAAATTGACTCTAATCTGCATTTTAAATTGGAAACTCACACTTGGACTTTGACCTTTTTCCATCGTTCAGTTAATGAAGATATTCTGAGACAGATCATTTTTGACAAGTACATGTTAAAGAAAGTGTGTAATTTAGTTCTTGAATCAAAAACTTTTGATCCAGGAAAGATTACCAGTGAAGGGTGATTTTTTTTTCTCCAAAAACAATGCTTGAAATTTACTCTAATCTGCATTTTAAATTGGAAACTCCCACTTGGACTTTGACCCTCTTTCATCATTCAGTTGACTAAAATATCATGCAGAATTTTTTTTGACACTTAAATGCTAAAGGAAGCGAGGATTTAATCCTTGAATCAAAAGAATTAGGTCCAGAAAAGATTACTGGAGAATTGTAAAAACCCTAACCCTAATCCTAACCCTAACCCTAACCTGAGAGTTATAAAATTTTATCTAATGAAAATGCTTGAAATTGACTCTAATCTGCATTTTAAATTGGAAACTCCCACTTTGACTTTGACCGTCTTTCATCATTCAGTTGACTAAAATATCATGCAGAATTTTTTTTGACACTTAAATGCTAAAGGAAGCGAGGATTTAATCCTTGAATCAAAAGAATTAGGTCCAGAAAAGATTACTGGAGAATTGTAAAAACCCTAACCCTAATCCTAACCCTAACCCTAACCTGAGAGTTGTAAAATTTTATCTAATGAAAATGCTTGAAATTGACTCTAATCTGCATTTTAAATTGGAAACTCCCACTTTGACTTTGACCCTCTTTCATCATTCAGTTGACTAAAATATCATGCAGAATTTTTTTTGACACTTAAATGCTAAAGGAAGCGAGGAATTGAATCCTTGAATCAAAAGAATTAGGTCCAGAAAAGATTACTGGAGAATTGTAAAAACCCTAACCCTAATCCTAGCCCTAACCCTAACCGGAGAGTTGTAAAATTTTATCAAATGAAAATGCTTGAAATTGACTCTAATCTGCATTTTAAATTGGAAACTCCCACTTGGACTTTGACCGTCTTTCATCATTCAGTTGACTGAAATATCATGCAGAATTTTTTTTGACACTTAAATGCTAAAGGAAGCGAGGATTTAATCCTTGAATCAAAAGAATTAGGTCCAGAAAAGATTACTGGAGAATTGTAAAAACCCTAACCCTAATCCTAACCCTAACCCTAACCTGAGAGTTGTAAAATTTTATCAAATGAAAATGCTTGAAATTGACTCTAATCTGCATTTTAAATTGGAAACTCCCACTTGGACTTTGACCGTCTTTCATCATTCAGTTGACTAAAATATCATGCAGAATTTTTTTTGACACTTAAATGCTAAAGGAAGCGAGGATTTAATCCTTGAATCAATAGAATTAGGTCCAGAAAAGATTACTGGAGAATTGTAAAAACCCTAACCCTAATCCTAGCCCTAACCCTAACCGGAGAGTTGTAAAATTTTATCTAATGAAAATTCTTAAAATTGACTCTAATCTGCATTTTAAATTGGAAACTCCCACTTGGACTTTGACCTTTTTCCATCGTTCAGTTAATGAAGATATTCTGAGACAGATCATTTTTGACAAGTACATGCTAAAGAAAGTGTGTAATTTAGTTCTTGAATCAAAAACTTTTGATCCAGGAAAGATTACCAGTGAAGGGTGATTTTTTTTTCTCCAAAAACAATGCTTGAAACTTACTCTAATCTGCATTTTAAATTGGAAACTCCCACTTGGACTTTGACCCTCTTTCATCATTCAGTTGACTAAAATATCATGCAGAATTTTTTTTGACACTTAAATGCTAAAGGAAGCGAGGATTTAATCCTTGAATCAAAAGAATTAGGTCCAGAAAAGATTACTGGAGAATTGTAAAAACCCTAACCCTAATCCTAACCCTAACCCTAACCTGAGAGTTGTAAAATTTTATCTAATGAAAATGCTTGAAATTGACTCTAATCTGCATTTTAAATTGGAAACTCCCACTTTGACTTTGACCCTCTTTCATCATTCAGTTGACTAAAATGTCATGCAGAATTTTTTTTGACACTTAAATACTAAAGGAAGCGAGGAATTGAATCCTTGAATCAAAATAATTAGGTCCAGAAAAGATTACTGGAGAATTGTAAAAACCCTAACCCTAATCCTAGCCCTAACCCTAACTGGAGAGTTGTAAAATTTTATCTAATGAAAATTCTTAAAATTGACTCTAATCTGCATTTTAAATTGGAAACTCCCACTTGGACTTTGACCTTTTTCCATCGTTCAGTTAATGAAGATATTCTGAGACAGATCATTTTTGACAAGTACATGCTAAAGAAAGTGTGTAATTTAGTTCTTGAATCAAAAACTTTTGATCCAGGAAAGATTACCAGTGAAGGGTGATTTTTTTTTTCTCCAAAAACAATGCTTGAAATTTACTCTAATCTGCATTTTAAATTGGAAACTCCCACTTGGACTTTGACCCTCTTTCATCATTCAGTTGACTAAAATATCATGCAGAATTTCTTTTGACACTTAAATGCTAAAGGAAGCGAGGATTTAATCCTTGAATCAAAAGAATTAGGTCCAGAAAAGATTACTGGAGAATTGTAAAAACCCTAACCCTAATCCTAACCCTAACCTGAGAGTTGTAAAATTTTATCTAATGAAAATGCTTGAAATTGACTCTAATCTGCATTTTAAATTGGAAACTCCCACTTGGACTTTGACCCTCTTTCATCATTCAGTTGACTAAAATGTCATGCAGAATTTTTTTTGACACTTAAATACTAAAGGAAGCGAGGAATTGAATCCTTGAATCAAAATAATTAGGTCCAGAAAAGATTACTGGAGAATTGTAAAAACCCTAACCCTAATCCTAGCCCTAACCCTAACTGGAGAGTTGTAAAATTTTATCTAATGAAAATTCTTAAAATTGACTCTAATCCTCATTTTAAATTGGAAACTCCCACTTGGACTTTGACCTTTTTCCATCGTTCAGTTAATGAAGATATTCTGAGACAGATCATTTTTGACAAGTACATGCTAAAGAAAGTGTGTAATTTAGTTCTTGAATCAAAAACTTTTGATCCAGGAAAGATTACCAGTGAAGGGTGATTTTTTTTTTCTCCAAAAACAATGCTTGAAATTTACTCTAATCTGCATTTTAAATTGGAAACTCCCACTTGGACTTTGACCCTCTTTCATCATTCAGTTGACTAAAATATCATGCAGAATTTCTTTTGACACTTAAATGCTAAAGGAAGCGAGGATTTAATCCTTGAATCAAAAGAATTAGGTCCAGAAAAGATTACTGGAGAATTGTAAAAACCCTAACCCTAATCCTAACCCTAACCTGAGAGTTGTAAAATTTTATCTAATGAAAATGCTTGAAATTGACTCTAATCTGCATTTTAAATTGGAAACTCCCACTTGGACTTTGACCTTTTTTCATCGTTCAGTTCATGAAGATATTCTGAGACAGATCATTTTTGACAAGTACATGCTAAAGAAAGTCTGTAATTTATTCCTTGAATCAAAAACTTTTGATCCAGGAAAGATTACCAGAGAAGTGTGATTTTTTTTCTCCAATGACAATGCTTGAAATTGACTCTAATCTGCATTTTAAATTGGAAACTCCCACTTTGACTTTGACCCTCTTTCATCATTCAGTTGACTAAAATATCATGCAGATTTTTTTTTTGACACTTAAATGCTAAAGGAAGCGTGGATTTAATCCTTGAATCAAAAGAATTAGGTCCAGAAAAGATTACTGGAGAATTGTAAAAACCCTAACCCTAATCCTAACCCTAACCCTAACCTGAGAGTTGTAAAATTTTATCAAATGAAAATGCTTGAAATTGACTCTAATCTGCATTTTAAATTGGAAACTCCCACTTGGACTTTGACCGTCTTTCATCATTCAGTTGACTGAAATATCATGCAGAATTTTTTTTGACACTTAAATGCTAAAGGAAGCGAGGATTTAATCCTTGAATCAAAAGAATTAGGTCCAGAAAAGATTACTGGAGAATTGTAAAAACCCTAACCCTAATCCTAACCCTAACCCTAACCTGAGAGTTGTAAAATTTTATCAAATGAAAATGCTTGAAATTGACTCTAATCTGCATTTTAAATTGGAAACTCCCACTTGGACTTTGACCGTCTTTCATCATTCAGTTGACTAAAATATCATGCAGAATTTTTTTTGACACTTAAATGCTAAAGGAAGCGAGGATTTAATCCTTGAATCAATAGAATTAGGTCCAGAAAAGATTACTGGAGAATTGTAAAAACCCTAACCCTAATCCTAGCCCTAACCCTAACCGGAGAGTTGTAAAATTTTATCTAATGAAAATTCTTAAAATTGACTCTAATCTGCATTTTAAATTGGAAACTCCCACTTGGACTTTGACCTTTTTCCATCGTTCAGTTAATGAAGATATTCTGAGACAGATCATTTTTGACAAGTACATGCTAAAGAAAGTGTGTAATTTAGTTCTTGAATCAAAAACTTTTGATCCAGGAAAGATTACCAGTGAAGGGTGATTTTTTTTTCTCCAAAAACAATGCTTGAAACTTACTCTAATCTGCATTTTAAATTGGAAACTCCCACTTGGACTTTGACCCTCTTTCATCATTCAGTTGACTAAAATATCATGCAGAATTTTTTTTGACACTTAAATGCTAAAGGAAGCGAGGATTTAATCCTTGAATCAAAAGAATTAGGTCCAGAAAAGATTACTGGAGAATTGTAAAAACCCTAACCCTAATCCTAACCCTAACCCTAACCTGAGAGTTGTAAAATTTTATCTAATGAAAATGCTTGAAATTGACTCTAATCTGCATTTTAAATTGGAAACTCCCACTTTGACTTTGACCCTCTTTCATCATTCAGTTGACTAAAATGTCATGCAGAATTTTTTTTGACACTTAAATACTAAAGGAAGCGAGGAATTGAATCCTTGAATCAAAATAATTAGGTCCAGAAAAGATTACTGGAGAATTGTAAAAACCCTAACCCTAATCCTAGCCCTAACCCTAACTGGAGAGTTGTAAAATTTTATCTAATGAAAATTCTTAAAATTGACTCTAATCTGCATTTTAAATTGGAAACTCCCACTTGGACTTTGACCTTTTTCCATCGTTCAGTTAATGAAGATATTCTGAGACAGATCATTTTTGACAAGTACATGCTAAAGAAAGTGTGTAATTTAGTTCTTGAATCAAAAACTTTTGATCCAGGAAAGATTACCAGTGAAGGGTGATTTTTTTTTTCTCCAAAAACAATGCTTGAAATTTACTCTAATCTGCATTTTAAATTGGAAACTCCCACTTGGACTTTGACCCTCTTTCATCATTCAGTTGACTAAAATATCATGCAGAATTTCTTTTGACACTTAAATGCTAAAGGAAGCGAGGATTTAATCCTTGAATCAAAAGAATTAGGTCCAGAAAAGATTACTGGAGAATTGTAAAAACCCTAACCCTAATCCTAACCCTAACCTGAGAGTTGTAAAATTTTATCTAATGAAAATGCTTGAAATTGACTCTAATCTGCATTTTAAATTGGAAACTCCCACTTGGACTTTGACCCTCTTTCATCATTCAGTTGACTAAAATGTCATGCAGAATTTTTTTTGACACTTAAATACTAAAGGAAGCGAGGAATTGAATCCTTGAATCAAAATAATTAGGTCCAGAAAAGATTACTGGAGAATTGTAAAAACCCTAACCCTAATCCTAGCCCTAACCCTAACTGGAGAGTTGTAAAATTTTATCTAATGAAAATTCTTAAAATTGACTCTAATCTGCATTTTAAATTGGAAACTCCCACTTGGACTTTGACCTTTTTCCATCGTTCAGTTCATGAAGATATTCTGAGACAGATCATTTTTGACAAGTACATGCTAAAGTAAGTCTGTAATTTATTCCTTGAATCAAAAACTTTTGATCCAGGAAAGATTACCAGAGAAGTGTGATTTTTTTTCTCCAATGACAATGCTTGAAATTGACTCTAATCTGCATTTTAAATTGGAAACTCCCACTTGGACTTTGACCTTTTTCCATCGTTCAGTTCATGAAGATATTCTGAGACAGATCATTTTTGACAAGTACATGCTAAAGTAAGTCTGTAATTTATTCCTTGAATCAAAAACTTTTGATCCAGGAAAGATTAGCAGAGAAGTGTGATTTTTTTTCTCCAATGACAATGCTTGAAATTGACTCTAATCTGCATTTTAAATTGGAAACTCCCACTTGGACTTTGACCCTCTTTCATCATTCAGTTGACTAAAATATCATGCAGAATTTTTTTTGACACTTAAATGTTAAAGGAAGCGAGGATTTAATCCTTGAATCAAAAGAATTAGGTCCAGAAAAGATTACTGGAGAATTGTAAAAACCCTAACCCTAATCCTAGCCCTAACCCTAACTGGAGAGTTGTAAAATTTTATCTAATGAAAATTCTTAAAATTGACTCTAATCTGCATTTTAAATTGGAAACTCCCACTTGGACTTTGACCTTTTTCCATCGTTCAGTTCATGAAGATATTCTGAGACAGATCATTTTTGACAAGTACATGCTAAAGAAAGTCTGTAATTTATTCCTTGAATCAAAAACTTTTGATCCAGGAAAGATTAGCAGAGAAGTGTGATTTTTTTTCTCCAATGACAATGCTTGAAATTGACTCTAATCTGCATTTTAAATTGGAAACTCCCACTTGGACTTTGACCCTCTTTCATCATTCAGTTGACTAAAATATCATGCAGAATTTCTTTTGACACTTAAATGCTAAAGGAAGCGAGGATTTAATCCTTGAATCAAAAGAATTAGGTCCAGAAAAGATTACTGGAGAATTGTAAAAACCCTAACCCTAATCCTAACCCTAACCCTAACCTGAGAGTTGTAAAATTTTATCTAATGAAAATGCTTGAAATTGACTCTAATCTGCATTTTAAATTGGAAACTCCCACTTTGACTTTGACCCTCTTTCATCATTCAGTTGACTAAAATGTCATGCAGAATTTTTTTTGACACTTAAATACTAAAGGAAGCGAGGAATTGAATCCTTGAATCAAAATAATTAGGTCCAGAAAAGATTACTGGAGAATTGTAAAAACCCTAACCCTAATCCTAGCCCTAACCCTAACTGGAGAGTTGTAAAATTTTATCTAATGAAAATTCTTAAAATTGACTCTAATCTGCATTTTAAATTGGAAACTCCCACTTGAACTTTGACCTTTTTCCATCGTTCAGTTAATGAAGATATTCTGAGACAGATCATTTTTGACAAGTTCATGCTAAAGAAAGTGTGTAATTTAGTTCTTGAATCAAAAACTTTTGATCCAGGAAAGATTACCAGTGAAGGGTGATTTTTTTTTTCTCCAAAAACAATGCTTGAAATTTACTCTAATCTGCATTTTAAATTGGAAACTCCCACTTGGACTTTGACCCTCTTTCATCATTCAGTTGACTAAAATATCATGCAGAATTTCTTTTGACACTTAAATGCTAAAGGAAGCGAGGATTTAATCCTTGAATCAAAAGAATTAGGTCCAGAAAAGATTACTGGAGAATTGTAAAAACCCTAACCCTAATCCTAACCCTAACCTGAGAGTTGTAAAATTTTATCTAATGAAAATGCTTGAAATTGACTCTAATCTGCATTTTAAATTGGAAACTCCCACTTGGACTTTGACCCTCTTTCATCATTCAGTTGACTAAAATATCATGCAGAATTTCTTTTGACACTTAAATGCTAAAGGAAGCGAGGATTTAATCCTTGAATCAAAAGAATTAGGTCCAGAAAAGATTACTGGAGAATTGTAAAAACCCTAACCCTAATCCTAACCCTAACCTGAGAGTTGTAAAATTTTATCTAATGAAAATGCTTGAAATTGACTCTAATCTGCATTTTAAATTGGAAACTCCCACTTGGACTTTGACCCTCTTTCATCATTCAGTTGACTAAAATGTCATGCAGAATTTTTTTTGACACTTAAATACTAAAGGAAGCGAGGAATTGAATCCTTGAATCAAAAGAATTAGTTCCAGAAAAGATTACTGGAGAATTGTAAAAACCCTAACCCTAATCCTAGCCCTAACCCTAACCGGAGAGTTGTAAAATTTTATCTAATGAAAATTCTTAAAATTGACTCTAATCTGCATTTTAAATTGGAAACTCCCACTTGGACTTTGACCTTTTTCTATCGTTCAGTTCATGAAGATATTCTGAGACAGATCATTTTTGACAAGTACATGCTAAAGAAAGTCTGTAATTTATTCCTTGAATCAAAAACTTTTGATCCAGGAAAGATTAGCAGAGAAGTGTGATTTTTTTTCTCCAATGACAATGCTTGAAATTGACTCTAATCTGCATTTTAAATTGGAAACTCCCACTTGGACTTTGACCCTCTTTCATCATTCAGTTGACTAAAATATCATGCAGAATTTTTTTTGACACTTAAATGTTAAAGGAAGCGAGGATTTAATCCTTGAATCAAAAGAATTAGGTCCAGAAAAGATTACTGGAGAATTGTAAAAACCCTAACCCTAATCCTAGCCCTAACCCTAACTGGAGAGTTGTAAAATTTTATCTAATGAAAATTCTTAAAATTGACTCTAATCTGCATTTTAAATTGGAAACTCCCACTTGGACTTTGACCTTTTTCCATCGTTCAGTTCATGAAGATATTCTGAGACAGATCATTTTTGACAAGTACATGCTAAAGAAAGTCTGTAATTTATTCCTTGAATCAAAAACTTTTGATCCAGGAAAGATTAGCAGAGAAGTGTGATTTTTTTTCTCCAATGACAATGCTTGAAATTGACTCTAATCTGCATTTTAAATTGGAAACTCCCACTTGGACTTTGACCCTCTTTCATCATTCAGTTGACTAAAATATCATGCAGAATTTCTTTTGACACTTAAATGCTAAAGGAAGCGAGGATTTAATCCTTGAATCAAAAGAATTAGGTCCAGAAAAGATTACTGGAGAATTGTAAAAACCCTAACCCTAATCCTAACCCTAACCCTAACCTGAGAGTTGTAAAATTTTATCTAATGAAAATGCTTGAAATTGACTCTAATCTGCATTTTAAATTGGAAACTCCCACTTTGACTTTGACCCTCTTTCATCATTCAGTTGACTAAAATGTCATGCAGAATTTTTTTTGACACTTAAATACTAAAGGAAGCGAGGAATTGAATCCTTGAATCAAAATAATTAGGTCCAGAAAAGATTACTGGAGAATTGTAAAAACCCTAACCCTAATCCTAGCCCTAACCCTAACTGGAGAGTTGTAAAATTTTATCTAATGAAAATTCTTAAAATTGACTCTAATCTGCATTTTAAATTGGAAACTCCCACTTGAACTTTGACCTTTTTCCATCGTTCAGTTAATGAAGATATTCTGAGACAGATCATTTTTGACAAGTTCATGCTAAAGAAAGTGTGTAATTTAGTTCTTGAATCAAAAACTTTTGATCCAGGAAAGATTACCAGTGAAGGGTGATTTTTTTTTTCTCCAAAAACAATGCTTGAAATTTACTCTAATCTGCATTTTAAATTGGAAACTCCCACTTGGACTTTGACCCTCTTTCATCATTCAGTTGACTAAAATATCATGCAGAATTTCTTTTGACACTTAAATGCTAAAGGAAGCGAGGATTTAATCCTTGAATCAAAAGAATTAGGTCCAGAAAAGATTACTGGAGAATTGTAAAAACCCTAACCCTAATCCTAACCCTAACCTGAGAGTTGTAAAATTTTATCTAATGAAAATGCTTGAAATTGACTCTAATCTGCATTTTAAATTGGAAACTCCCACTTGGACTTTGACCCTCTTTCATCATTCAGTTGACTAAAATATCATGCAGAATTTCTTTTGACACTGAAATGCTAAAGGTAGCGAGGATTTAATCCTTGAATCAAAAGAATTAGGTCCAGAAAAGATTACTGGAGAATTGTAAAAACCCTAACCCTAATCCTAACCCTAACCTGAGAGTTGTAAAATTTTATCTAATGAAAATGCTTGAAATTGACTCTAATCTGCATTTTAAATTGGAAACTCCCACTTGGACTTTGACCCTCTTTCATCATTCAGTTGACTAAAATGTCATGCAGAATTTTTTTTGACACTTAAATACTAAAGGAAGCGAGGAATTGAATCCTTGAATCAAAATAATTAGGTCCAGAAAAGATTACTGGAGAATTGTAAAAACCCTAACCCTAATCCTAGCCCTAACCCTAACCGGAGAGTTGTAAAATTTTATCTAATGAAAATTCTTAAAATTGACTCTAATCTGCATTTTAAATTGGAAACTCCCACTTGGACTTTGACCTTTTTCCATCGGTCAGTTCATGAAGATATTCTGAGACAGATCATTTTTGACAAGTACATGCTAAAGAAAGTCTGTAATTTATTCCTTGAATCAAAAACTTTTGATCCAGGAAAGATTAGCAGAGAAGTGTGATTTTTTTTCTCCAATGACAATGCTTGAAATTGACTCTAATCTGCATTTTAAATTGGAAACTCCCACTTGGACTTTGACCCTCTTTCATCATTCAGTTGACTAAAATATCATGCAGAATTTTTTTTGACACTTAAATGTTAAAGGAAGCGAGGATTTAATCCTTGAATCAAAAGAATTAGGTCCAGAAAAGATTACTGGAGAATTGTAAAAACCCTAACCCTAATCCTAGCCCTAACCCTAACTGGAGAGTTGTAAAATTTTATCTAATGAAAATTCTTAAAATTGACTCTAATCTGCATTTTAAATTGGAAACTCCCACTTGGACTTTGACCTTTTTCCATCGTTCAGTTCATGAAGATATTCTGAGACAGATCATTTTTGACAAGTACATGCTAAAGAAAGTCTGTAATTTATTCCTTGAATCAAAAACTTTTGATCCAGGAAAGATTAGCAGAGAAGTGTGATTTTTTTTCTCCAATGACAATGCTTGAAATTTACTCTAATCTGCATTTTAAATTGGAAACTCCCACTTGGACTTTGACCCTCTTTCATCATTCAGTTGACTAAAATATCATGCAGAATTTCTTTTGACACTTAAATGCTAAAGGAAGCGAGGATTTAATCCTTGAATCAAAAGAATTAGGTCCAGAAAAGATTACTGGAGAATTGTAAAAACCCTAACCCTAATCCTAACCCTAACCTGAGAGTTGTAAAATTTTATCTAATGAAAATGCTTGAAATTGACTCTAATCTGCATTTTAAATTGGAAACTCCCACTTGGACTTTGACCCTCTTTCATCATTCAGTTGACTAAAATGTCATGCAGAATTTTTTTTGACACTTAAATACTAAAGGAAGCGAGGAATTGAATCCTTGAATCAAAATAATTAGGTCCAGAAAAGATTACTGGAGAATTGTAAAAACCCTAACCCTAATCCTAGCCCTAACCCTAACTGGAGAGTTGTAAAATTTTATCTAATGAAAATTCTTAAAATTGACTCTAATCTGCATTTTAAATTGGAAACTCCCACTTGGACTTTGACCTTTTTCCATCGTTCAGTTCATGAAGATATTCTGAGACAGATCATTTTTGACAAGTACATGCTAAAGTAAGTCTGTAATTTATTCCTTGAATCAAAAACTTTTGATCCAGGAAACATTACCAGAGAAGTGTGATTTTTTTTCTCCAATGACAATGCTTGAAATTGACTCTAATCTGCATTTTAAATTGGAAACTCCCACTTGGACTTTGACCTTTTTCCTTCGTTCAGTTCATGAAGATATTTTGAGACAGATCATTTTTGACAAGTACATGCTAAAGAAAGTCTGTAATTTATTCCTTGAATCAAAAACTTTTGATCCAGGAAAGATTACCAGAGAAGTGTGATTTTTTTTCTCCAATGACAATACTTGAAATTGACTCTAATCTGCATTTTAAATTGGAAACTCCCACTTTGACTTTGACCCTCTTTCATCATTCAGTTGACTAAAATATCATGCAGAATTTTTTTTGACACTTAAATGCTAAAGGAAGCGAGGAATTGAATCCTTGAATCAAAAGAATTAGTTCCAGAAAAGATTACTGGAGAATTGTAAAAACCCTAACCCTAATCCTAGCCCTAACCCTAACGGAGAGTTGTAAAATTTTATCTAATGAAAATTCTTAAAATTGACTCTAATCTGCATTTTAAATTGGAAACTCCCACTTGGACTTTGACCTTTTTCCATCGTTCAGTTCATGAAGATATTCTGAGACAGATCATTTTTGACAAGTACATGCTAAAGAAAGTCTGTAATTTATTCCTTGAATCAAATACTTTTGATCCAGGAAAGATTAGCAGAGAAGTGTGATTTTTTTTCTCCAATGACAATGCTTGAAATTGACTCTAATCTGCATTTTAAATTGGAAACTCCCACTTGGACTTTGACCCTCTTTCATCATTCAGTTGACTAAAATATCATGCAGAATTTTTTTTGACACTTAAATGTTAAAGGAAGCGAGGATTTAATCCTTGAATCAAAAGAATTAGGTCCAGAAAAGATTACTGGAGAATTGTAAAAACCCTAACCCTAATCCTAGCCCTAACCCTAACCGGAGAGTTGTAAAATTTTATCTAATGAAAATGCTGGAAATTGACTGTAATCTGCATTTTAAATTGGAAACTCCCACTTGGACTTTGACCCTCTTTCATCATTCAGTTGAATAAAATGTCATGCAGAATTTTTTTTGACACTTAAATACTAAAGGAAGCGAGGAATTGAATCCTTGAATCAAAATAATTAGGTCCAGAAAAGATTACTGGAGAATTGTAAAAACCCTAACCCTAATCCTAGCCCTAACCCTAACCGGAGAGTTGTAAAATTTTATCTAATGAAAATTCTTAAAATTGACTCTAATCTGCATTTTAAATTGGAAACTCCCACTTGGACTTTGACCTTTTTTCATCGTTTAGTTCATGAAGATATTCTGAGACAGATCATTTTTGACAAGTACATGCTACAGAAAGTCTGTAATTTATTCCTTGAATCAAAAACTTTTGATCCAGGAAAGATTACGAGAGAAGTGTGATTTTTTTCTCCAATGACAATGCTTGAAATTGACTCTAATCTGCATTTTAAATTGGAAACTCCCACTTGGACTTTGACCCTCTTTCATTATTCAGTTGACTAAAATATCATGCAGAATTTTTTTTCACACTTAAATGCTAAAGGAAGCGAAGAATTTAATCCTTGAATCAAAAGAATTAGGTCCAGAAAAGATTACTGGAGAATTGTAAAAACCCTAACCCTAATCCTAACCCTAACCCTAACCGGAGAGTTGTAAAATTTTATCTAATGAAAATTCTTAAAATTGACTCTAATCTGCATTTTAAATTGGAAACTCCCACTTGGACTTTGACCTTTTTCCATCGTTCAGTTCATGAAGATATTCTGAGACAGATCATTTTTGACAAGTACATGCTACAGAAAGTCTGTATTTTATTCCTTGAATCAAAAACTTTTGATCCAGGAAAGATTACCAGAGAAGTGTGATTTTTTTTCTCCAATGACAATGCTTGAAATGTACTCTAATCTGCATTTTAAATTGGAAACTCCCACTTGGACTTTGACCCTCTTTCATCATTCAGTTGACTAAAATATCATGCAGAATTTCTTTTGACACTTAAATGCTAAAGGAAGCGAGGATTTAATCCTTGAATCAAAAGAATTAGGTCCAGAAAAGATTACTGGAGAATTGTAAAAACCCTAACCCTAATCCTAACCCTAACCCTAACCTGAGAGTTGTAAAATTTTATCAAATGAAAATGCTTGAAATTGACTCTAATCTGCATTTTAAATTGGAAACTCCCACTTTGACTTTGACCCTCTTTCATCATTCAGTTGACTAAAATATCATGCAGAATTTTTTTTGACACTTAAATGCTAAAGGAAGCGAGGAATTGAATCCTTGAATCAAAAGAATTATGTCCAGAAAAGATTACTGGAGAATTGTAAAAACCCTAACCCTAATCCTAGCCCTAACCCTAACCGGAGAGTTGTAAAATTTTATCTAATGAAAATTCTTAAAATTGACTCTAATCTGCATTTTAAATTGGAAACTCCCACTTGGACTTTGACCTTTTTCCATCGTTCAGTTCATGAAGATATTCTGAGACAGATCATTTTTGACAAGTACATGCTACAGAAAGTCTGTATTTTATTCCTTGAATCAAAAACTTTTGATCCAGGAAAGATTAGCAGAGAAGTGTGATTTTTTTTCTCCAATGACAATGCTTGAAATTGACTCTAATCTGCATTTTAAATTGGAAACTCCCACTTGGACTTTGACCCTCTTTCATCATTCAGTTGACTAAAATATCATGCAGAATTTCTTTTGACACTTAAATGCTAAAGGAAGCGAGGATTTAATCCTTGAATCAAAAGAATTAGGTCCAGAAAAGATTACTGGAGAATTGTAAAAACCCTAACCCTAATCCTAACCCTAACCTGAGAGTTGTAAAATTTTATCTAATGAAAATGCTTGAAATTGACTCTAATCTGCATTTTAAATTGGAAACTCCCACTTTGACTTTGACCCTCTTTTATCATTCAGTTGACTAAAATGTCATGCAGAATTTTTTTTGACACTTAAATACTAAAGGAAGCGAGGAATTGAATCCTTGAATCAAAATAATTAGGTCCAGAAAAGATTACTGGAGAATTGTAAAAACCCTAACCCTAATCCTAGCCCTAACCCTAACCGGAGAGTTGTAAAATTTTATCTAATGAAAATTCTTAAAATTGACTCTAATCTGCATTTTAAATTGGAAACTCCCACTTGGACTTTGACCTTTTTCCATCGTTCAGTTCATGAAGATATTCTGAGACAGATCATTTTTGACAAGTACATGCTACAGAAAGTCTGTATTTTATTCCTTGAATCAAAAACTTTTGATCCAGGAAAGATTACCAGAGAAGTGTGATTTTTTTTCTCTAATGACAATGCTTGAAATGTACTCCCTATCTGCATTTTAAATTGGAAACTCCCACTTGGACTTTGACCCTCTTTCATCATTCAGTTGACTAAAATATCATGCAGAATTTCTTTTGACACTTAAATGCTAAAGGAAGCGAGGATTTAATCCTTGAATCAAAAGAATTAGGTCCAGAAAAGATTACTGGAGAATTGTAAAAACCCTAACCCTAATCCTAACCCTAACCTGAGAGTTGTAAAATTTTATCTAATGAAAATGCTTGAAATTGACTCTAATCTGCATTTTAAATTGGAAACTCCCACTTTGACTTTGACCCTCTTTCATCATTCAGTTGACTAAAATGTCATGCAGAATTTTTTTTGACACTTAAATACTAAAGGAAGCGAGGAATTGAATCCTTGAATCAAAATAATTAGGTCCAGAAAAGATTACTGGAGAATTGTAAAAACCCTAACCCTAATCCTAGCCCTAACCCTAACCGGAGAGTTGTAAAATTTTATCTAATGAAAATTCTTAAAATTGACTCTAATCTGCATTTTAAATTGGAAACTCCCACTTGGACTTTGACCTTTTTCCATCGTTCAGTTCATGAAGATATTCTGAGACAGATCATTTTTGACAAGTACATGCTACAGAAAGTCTGTAATTTATTCCTTGAATCAAAAACTTTTGATCCAGGAAAGATTACCAGAGAAGTGTGATTTTTTTCTCCAATGACAATGCTTGAAATGGACTCTAATCTGCATATTATATTGGAAACTCCCACTTGGACTTTGACCCTATTTCATCATTCAGTTGACTAAAATATCATGCAGAATTTTTTTTGACACTTAAATGCTAAAGGAAACGAGGATTTAATCCTTGAATCAATAGAATTAGGTCCAGAAAAGATTACTGGAGAATTGTAAAAACCCTAACCCTAATCCTAGCCCTAACCCTAACCGGAGAGTTGTAAAATTTTATCTAATGAAAATTCTTAAAATTGACTCTAATCTGCATTTTAAATTGGAAACTCCCACTTGGACTTTGACCCTCTTTCATCATTCAGTTGACTAAAATATCATGCAGAATTTTTTTTGACACTGAAATGCTAAAGGAAGCGAGGAATTTAATCCTTGAATCAAAAGAATTAGGTCCTGAAAAGATTACTGGAGAATTGTAAAAACCCTAACCCTAATCCTAGCCCTAACCCTAACCGGAGAGTTGTAAAATTTTATCTAATGAAAATTCTTAAAATTGACTCTAATCTGCATTTTAAATTGGAAACTCCCACTTGGACTTTGACCTTTTTCCATCGTTCAGTTCATGAAGATATTCTGAGACAGATCATTTTTGACAAGTACATGCTAAAGAAAGTCTGTAATTTATTCCTTGAATCAAAAACTTTTGATCCAGGAAAGATTAGCAGAGATGTGTGTTTTTTTTTCTCCAATGACAATGCTTGAAATTGACTCTAATCTGCATTTTAAATTGGAAACTCCCACTTTGACTTTGACCCTCTTTCATCATTCAGTTGACTAAAATGTCATGCAGATTTTTTTTTGACACTTAAATACTAAAGGAAGCGAGGAATTGAATCCTTGAATCAAAATAATTAGGTCCAGAAAAGATTACTGGAGAATTGTAAAAACCCTAACCCTAATCCTAGCCCTAACCCTAACCGGAGAGTTGTAAAATTTTATCTAATGAAAATTCTTAAAATTGACTCTAATCTGCATTTAAATTGGAAACTCCCACTTGGACTTTGACCTTTTTCCATCGTTCAGTTCATGAAGATATTCTGAGACAGATCATTTTTGACAAGTACATGCTATAGAAAGTCTGTCATTTATTCCTTGAATCAAAAACTTTTGATCCAGGAAAGATTACCAGAGAAGTGTGATTTTTTTCTCCAATGACAATGCTTGAAATGGACTCTAATCTGCATTTTAAATTGGAAACTCCCACTTGGACTTTGACCCTCTTTCATCATTCAGTTGACTAAAATATCATGCAGAATTATTTTTGACACTTAAATGCTAAAGGAAGCGAGGAATTGAATTCTTGAATCAAAAGAATTAGGTCCAGAAAAGGTTACTGGAGAATTGTAAAAACCCTAACCCTAATCCTAGCCCTAACCCTAACCGGAGAGTTGTAAAATTTTATCTAATGAAAATGCTGGAAATTGACTGTAATCTGCATTTTAAATTGGAAACTCCCACTTGGACTTTGATCCTCTTTCATCTTTCAGTTCATGAAGATATTCTGAGACAGATCATTTTTGACAAGTACATGCTAAAGAAAGTGTGTAATTTAGTTATTGAATCAAAAACTTTTGATCCAGGAAAGATTACCAGTGAAGGGTGATTTTTTTTTCTCCAAAAACAATGCTTGAAATTTACTCTAATCTGCATTTTAAATTGGAAACTCCCACTTGGACTTTGACCCTCTTTCATCATTCAGTTGACTAAAATATCATGCAGAATTTTTTTTGACACTTAAATGTTAAAGGAAGCGAGGATTTAATCCTTGAATCAAAAGAATTAGGTCCAGAAAAGATTACTGGAGAATTGTAAAAACCCTAACCCTAATCCTAGCCCTAACCTGAGAGTTGTAAAATTTTATCTAATGAAAATGCTTGAAATTGACTCTAATCTGCATTTTAAATTGGAAACTCCCACTTGGACTTTGACCCTCTTTCATCATTCAGTTGACTAAAATGTCATGCAGAATTTTTTTTGACACTTAAATACTAAAGGAAGCGAGGAATTGAATCCTTGAATCAAAATAATTAGGTCCAGAAAAGATTACTGGAGAATTGTAAAAACCCTAACCCTAATCCTAGCCCTAACCCTAACTGGAGAGTTGTAAAATTTTATCTAATGAAAATTCTTAAAATTGACTCTAATCTGCATTTTAAATTGGAAACTCCCACTTGGACTTTGACCTTTTTCCATCGTTCAGTTCATGAAGATATTCTGAGACAGATCATTTTTGACAAGTACATGCTAAAGTAAGTCTGTAATTTATTCCTTGAATCAAAAACTTTTGATCCAGGAAACATTACCAGAGAAGTGTGATTTTTTTTCTCCAATGACAATGCTTGAAATTGACTCTAATCTGCATTTTAAATTGGAAACTCCCACTTGGACTTTGACCTTTTTCCATCGTTCAGTTCATGAAGATATTTTGAGACAGATCATTTTTGACAAGTACATGCTAAAGAAAGTCTGTAATTTATTCCTTGAATCAAAAACTTTTGATCCAGGAAAGATTACCAGAGAAGTGTGATTTTTTTTCTCCAATGACAATACTTGAAATTGACTCTAATCTGCATTTTAAATTGGAAACTCCCACTTTGACTTTGACCCTCTTTCATCATTCAGTTGACTAAAATATCATGCAGAATTTTTTTTGACACTTAAATGCTAAAGGAAGCGAGGAATTTAATCCTTGAATCAAAAGAATTAGGTCCAGAAAAGATTACTGGAGAATTGTAAAAACCCTAACCCTAATCCTAGCCCTAACCCTAACGGAGAGTTGTAAAATTTTATCTAATGAAAATTCTTAAAATTGACTCTAATCTGCATTTTAAATTGGAAACTCCCACTTGGACTTTGACCTTTTTCCATCGTTCAGTTCATGAAGATATTCTGAGACAGATCATTTTTGACAAGTACATGCTAAAGAAAGTCTGTAATTTATTCCTTGAATCAAAAACTTTTGATCCAGGAAAGATTAGCAGAGAAGTGTGATTTTTTTTCTCCAATGACAATGCTTGAAATTGACTCTAATCTGCATTTTAAATTGGAAACTCCCACTTGGACTTTGACCCTCTTTCATCATTCAGTTGACTAAAATATCATGCAGAATTTTTTTTGACACTTAAATGTTAAAGGAAGCGAGGATTTAATCCTTGAATCAAAAGAATTAGGTCCAGAAAAGATTACTGGAGAATTGTAAAAACCCTAACCCTAATCCTAGCCCTAACCCTAACCGGAGAGTTGTAAAATTTTATCTAATGAAAATGCTGGAAATTGACTGTAATCTGCATTTTAAATTGGAAACTCCCACTTGGACTTTGACCCTCTTTCATCATTCAGTTGACTAAAATGTCATGCAGAATTTTTTTTGACACTTAAATACTAAAGGAAGCGAGGAATTGAATCCTTGAATCAAAATAATTAGGTCCAGAAAAGATTACTGGAGAATTGTAAAAACCCTAACCCTAATCCTAGCCCTAACCCTAACCGGAGAGTTGTAAAATTTTATCTAATGAAAATTCTTAAAATTGACTCTAATCTGCATTTTAAATTGGAAACTCCCACTTGGACTTTGACCTTTTTTCATCGTTTAGTTCATGAAGATATTCTGAGACAGATCATTTTTGACAAGTACATGCTACAGAAAGTCTGTAATTTATTCCTTGAATCAAAAACTTTTGATCCAGGAAAGATTACGAGAGAAGTGTGATTTTTTTCTCCAATGACAATGCTTGAAATTGACTCTAATCTGCATTTTAAATTGGAAACTCCCACTTGGACTTTGACCCTCTTTCATCATTCAGTTGACTAAAATATCATGCAGAATTTTTTTTCACACTTAAATGCTAAAGGAAGCGAAGAATTTAATCCTTGAATCAAAAGAATTAGGTCCAGAAAAGATTACTGGAGAATTGTAAAAACCCTAACCCTAATCCTAACCCTAACCCTAACCGGAGAGCTGTAAAATTTTATCTAATGAAAATTCTTAAAATTGACTCTAATCTGCATTTTAAATTGGAAACTCCCACTTGGACTTTGACCTTTTTCCATCGTTCAGTTCATGAAGATATTCTGAGACAGATCATTTTTGACAAGTACATGCTACAGAAAGTCTGTATTTTATTCCTTGAATCAAAAACTTTTGATTCAGGAAAGATTAGCAGAGAAGTGTGATTTTTTTTCTCCAATGACAATGCTTGAAATTGACTCTAATCTGCATTTTAAATTGGAAACTCCCACTTGGACTTTGACCCTCTTTCATCATTCAGTTGACTAAAATATCATGCAGAATTTCTTTTGACACTTAAATGCTAAAGGAAGCGAGGATTTAATCCTTGAATCAAAAGAATTAGGTCCAGAAAAGATTACTGGAGAATTGTAAAAACCCTAACCCTAATCCTAACCCTAACCTGAGAGTTGTAAAATTTTATCTAATGAAAATGCTTGAAATTGACTCTAATCTGCATTTTAAATTGGAAACTCCCACTTTGACTTTGACCCTCTTTTATCATTCAGTTGACTAAAATGTCATGCAGAATTTTTTTTGACACTTAAATACTAAAGGAAGCGAGGAATTGAATCCTTGAATCAAAATAATTAGGTCCAGAAAAGATTACTGGAGAATTGTAAAAACCCTAACCCTAATCCTAGCCCTAACCCTAACCGGAGAGTTGTAAAATTTTATCTAATGAAAATTCTTAAAATTGACTCTAATCTGCATTTTAAATTGGAAACTCCCACTTGGACTTTGACCTTTTTCCATCGTTCAGTTCATGAAGATATTCTGAGACAGATCATTTTTGACAAGTACATGCTACAGAAAGTCTGTATTTTATTCCTTGAATCAAAAACTTTTGATCCAGGAAAGATTACCAGAGAAGTGTGATTTTTTTTCTCCAATGACAATGCTTGAAATGTACTCTAATCTGCATTTTAAATTGGAAACTCCCACTTGGACTTTGACCCTCTTTCATCATTCAGTTGACTAAAATATCATGCAGAATTTCTTTTGACACTTAAATGCTAAAGGAAGCGAGGATTTAATCCTTGAATCAAAAGAATTAGGTCCAGAAAAGATTACTGGAGAATTGTAAAAACCCTAACCCTAATCCTAACCCTAACCTGAGAGTTGTAAAATTTTATCTAATGAAAATGCTTGAAATTGACTCTAATCTGCATTTTAAATTGGAAACTCCCACTTTGACTTTGACCCTCTTTCATCATTCAGTTGACTAAAATGTCATGCAGAATTTTTTTTGACACTTAAATACTAAAGGAAGCGAGGAATTGAATCCTTGAATCAAAATAATTAGGTCCAGAAAAGATTACTGGAGAATTGTAAAAACCCTAACCCTAATCCTAGCCCTAACCCTAACCGGAGAGTTGTAAAATTTTATCTAATGAAAATTCTTAAAATTGACTCTAATCTGCATTTTAAATTGGAAACTCCCACTTGGACTTTGACCTTTTTCCATCGTTCAGTTCATGAAGATATTCTGAGACAGATCATTTTTGACAAGTACATGCTACAGAAAGTCTGTAATTTATTCCTTGAATCAAAAACTTTTGATCCAGGAAAGATTACCAGAGAAGTGTGATTTTTTTCTCCAATGACAATGCTTGAAATGGACTCTAATCTGCATATTATATTGGAAACTCCCACTTGGACTTTGACCCTATTTCATCATTCAGTTGACTAAAATATCATGCAGAATTTTTTTTGACACTTAAATGCTAAAGGAAGCGAGGATTTAATCCTTGAATCAATAGAATTAGGTCCAGAAAAGATTACTGGAGAATTGTAAAAACCCTAACCCTAATCCTAGCCCTAACCCTAACCGGAGAGTTGTAAAATTTTATCTAATGAAAATTCTTAAAATTGACTCTAATCTGCATTTTAAATTGGAAACTCCCACTTGGACTTTGACCCTCTTTCATCATTCAGTTGACTAAAATATCATGCAGAATTTTTTTTGACACTTAAATGCTAAAGGAAGCGAGGAATTTAATCCTTGAATCAAAAGAATTAGGTCCTGAAAAGATTACTGGAGAATTGTAAAAACCCTAACCCTAATCCTAGCCCTAACCCTAACCGGAGAGTTGTAAAATTTTATCTAATGAAAATTCTTAAAATTGACTCTAATCTGCATTTTAAATTGGAAACTCCCACTTGGACTTTGACCTTTTTCCATCGTTCAGTTCATGAAGATATTCTGAGACAGATCATTTTTGACAAGTACATGCTAAAGAAAGTCTGTAATTTATTCCTTGAATCAAAAACTTTTGATCCAGGAAAGATTAGCAGAGAAGTGTGTTTTTTTTTCTCCAATGACAATGCTTGAAATTGACTCTAATCTGCATTTTAAATTGGAAACACCCACTTTGACTTTGACCCTCTTTCATCATTCAGTTGACTAAAATGTCATGCAGAATTTTTTTTGACACTTAAATACTAAAGGAAGCGAGGAATTGAATCCTTGAATCAAAATAATTAGGTCCAGAAAAGATTACTGGAGAATTGTAAAAACCCTAACCCTAATCCTAGCCCTAACCCTAACCGGAGAGTTGTAAAATTTTATCTAATGAAAATTCTTAAAATTGACTCTAATCTGCATTTAAATTGGAAACTCCCACTTGGACTTTGACCTTTTTCCATCGTTCAGTTCATGAAGATATTCTGAGACAGATCATTTTTGACAAGTACATGCTATAGAAAGTCTGTCATTTATTCCTTGAATCAAAAACTTTTGATCCAGGAAAGATTACCAGAGAAGTGTGATTTTTTTCTCCAATGACAATGCTTGAAATGGACTCTAATCTGTATTTTAAATTGGAAACTCCCACTTGGACTTTGACCCTCTTTCATAATTCAGTTGACTAAAATATCATGCAGAATTATTTTTGACACTTAAATGCTAAAGGAAGCGAGGAATTGAATTCTTGAATCAAAAGAATTAGGTCCAGAAAAGGTTACTGGAGAATTGTAAAAACCCTAACCCTAATCCTAGCCCTAACCCTAACCGGAGAGTTGTAAAATTTTATCTAATGAAAATGCTGGAAATTGACTGTAATCTGCATTTTAAATTGGAAACTCCCACTTGGACTTTGATCCTCTTTCATCTTTCAGTTCATGAAGATATTCTGAGACAGATCATTTTTGACAAGTACATGCTAAAGAAAGTGTGTAATTTAGTTATTGAATCAAAAACTTTTGATCCAGGAAAGATTACCAGTGAAGGGTGATTTTTTTTTCTCCAAAAACAATGCTTGAAATTTACTCTAATCTGCATTTTAAATTGGAAACTCCCACTTGGACTTTGACCCTCTTTCATCATTCAGTTGACTAAAATATCATGCAGAATATTTTTTGACACTTAAATGCTAAAGGAAGCGAGGATTTAATCCTTGAATCAATAGAATTAGGTCCAGAAAAGATTACTGGAGAATTGTAAAAACCCTAACCCTAATCCTAGCCCTAACCCTAACCGGAGAGTTGTAAAATTTTATCTAATGAAAATTCTTAAAATTGACTCTAATCTGCATTTTAAATTGGAAACTCACACTTGGACTTTGACCTTTTTCCATCGTTCAGTTCATGAAGATATTCTGAGACAGATCATTTTTGACAAGTACATGCTAAAGAAAGTGTGTAATTTAGTTCTTGAATCAAAAACTTTTGATCCAGGAAAGATTACCAGAGAAGTGTGATTTTTTTTCTCCAATGACAATGCTTGAAATTGATTCTAATCTGCATTTTAAATTGGAAACTCCCACTTGGACTTTGACCTTTTTTCATCGTTCAGTTCATGAAGATATTCTGAGACAGATCATTTTTGACAAGTACATGCTAAAGAAAGTCTGTAATTTATTCCTTGAATCAAAAACTTTTGATCCAGGAAAGATTACCAGAGAAGTGTGATTTTTTTTCTCCAATGACAATGCTTGAAATTGACTCTAATCTGCATTTTAAATTGGAAACTCCCACTTTGACTTTGACCCTCTTTCATCATTCAGTTGACTAAAATATCATGCAGAATTTTTTTTTGACACTTAAATGCTAAAGGAAGCGTGGATTTAATCCTTGAATCAAAAGAATTAGGTCCAGAAAAGATTACTGGAGAATTGTAAAAACCCTAACCCTAATCCTAACCCTAACCCTAACCTGAGAGTTGTAAAATTTTATCAAATGAAAATGCTTGAAATTGACTCTAATCTGCATTTTAAATTGGAAACTCCCACTTGGACTTTGACCGTCTTTCATCATTCAGTTGACTGAAATATCATGCAGAATTTTTTTTGACACTTAAATGCTAAAGGAAGCGAGGATTTAATCCTTGAATCAAAAGAATTAGGTCCAGAAAAGATTACTGGAGAATTGTAAAAACCCTAACCCTAATCCTAACCCTAACCCTAACCTGAGAGTTGTAAAATTTTATCAAATGAAAATGCTTGAAATTGACTCTAATCTGCATTTTAAATTGGAAACTCCCACTTGGACTTTGACCGTCTTTCATCATTCAGTTGACTAAAATATCATGCAGAATTTTTTTTGACACTTAAATGCTAAAGGAAGCGAGGATTTAATCCTTGAATCAAAAGAATTAGGTCCAGAAAAGATTACTGGAGAATTGTAAAAACCCTAACCCTAATCCTAACCCTAACCCTAACCTGAGAGTTGTAAAATTTTATCTAATGAAAATGCTTGAAATTGACTCTAATCTGCATTTTAAATTGGAAACTCCCACTTTGACTTTGACCCTCTTTCATCATTCAGTTGACTAAAATATCATGCAGAATTTTTTTTGACACTTAAATGCTAAAGGAAGCGAGGAATTGAATCCTTGAATCAAAAGAATTAGGTCCAGAAAAGATTACTGGAGAATTGTAAAAACCCTAACCCTAATCCTAGCCCTAACCCTAACCGGAGAGTTGTAAAATTTTATCTAATGAAAATTCTTAAAATTGACTCTAATCTGCATTTTAAATTGGAAACTCCCACTTGGACTTTGACCTTTTTCCATCGTTCAGTTCATGAAGATATTCTGAGACAGATCATTTTTGACAAGTACATGCTACAGAAAGTCTGTAATTTATTCCTTGAATCAAAAACTTTTGATCCAGGAAAGATTACCAGAGAAGTGTGATTTTTTTCTCCAATGACAATGCTTGAAATGGACTCTAATCTGCATATTATATTGGAAACTCCCACTTGGACTTTGACCCTATTTCATCATTCAGTTGACTAAAATATCATGCAGAATTTTTTTTGACACTTAAATGCTAAAGGAAGCGAGGATTTAATCCTTGAATCAATAGAATTAGGTCCAGAAAAGATTACTGGAGAATTGTAAAAACCCTAACCCTAATCCTAGCCCTAACCCTAACCGGAGAGTTGTAAAATTTTATCTAATGAAAATTCTTAAAATTGACTCTAATCTGCATTTTAAATTGGAAACTCCCACTTGGACTTTGACCTTTTTCCATCGTTCAGTTAATGAAGATATTCTGAGACAGATCATTTTTGACAAGTACATGCTAAAGAAAGTCTGTATTTTATTCCTTGAATCAAAAACTTTTGATCCAGGAAAGATTACCAGAGAAGTGTGATTTTTTTCTCCAGTGACAATGCTTGAAATTGACTCTAATCTGCATTTTATATTGGAAACTCCCACTTGGACTTTGACCCTCTTTCATCATTCAGTTGACTAAAATATCATGTAGAATTTTTTTTGACACTTAAATGCTAAAGGAAGTGAGGATTTAATCCTTGAATCAAAAGAATTAGGTCCAGAAAAGATTACTGGAGAATTGTAAAAACCCTAACCCTAATCCTAACCCTAACCGGAGAGTTGTAAAATTTTATCTAATGAAAATGCTTGAAATTGACTGTAATCTGCGTTTTAAATTCGAAACTCCCACTTTGACTTTGATCCTCTTTCATCATTCAGTTGACTAAAATGTCATGCAGAATTTTTTTTTGACACTTAAATGCTAAAGTAGCGAGGAATTTAATCCTTGAATCAAAAGAATTAGGTCCAGAAAAGATTACTGGAGAATTGTAAAAACCCTAACCCTAATCCTAGCCCTAACCATAACCGGAGCGTTGTAAAATTTTATCTAATTAAAATGCTTGAAATTGACTCTAATCTGCATTTTAAATTGGAAACTCCCACTTGGACTTTGACCTTTTTCCATCGTTCAGTTCATGAAGATATTCTGAGACAGATCATTTTTGACAAGTACATGCTAAAGAAAGTCTGTAATTTATTCCTTGAATCAAAAACTTTTGATCCAGGAAATATTACCAGAGAAGTGTGATTTTTTTTCTCCAATTACAATGCTTGAAATTGACTCTAATCTGCATTTTAAATTGAAAACTCCCACTTGGACTTTGACCCTATTTCATCATTCAGTTGACTAAAATATCATGCAGAATTTTTTTTGACACTTAAATGCTAAAGGAAGCGAGGATTTAATCCTTGAATCAATAGAATTAGGTCCAGAAAAGATTACTGGAGAATTGTAAAAACCCTAACCCTAATCCTAGCCCTAACCCTAACCGGAGAGTTGTAAAATTTTATCTAATGAAAATTCTTAAAATTGACTCTAATCTGCATTTTAAATTGGAAACTCCCACTTGGACTTTGACCCTCTTTCATCATTCAGTTGACTAAAATATCATGCAGAATTTTTTTTGACACTTAAATGCTAAAGGAAGCGAGGAATTTAATCCTTGAATCAAAAGAATTAGGTCCTGAAAAGATTACTGGAGAATTGTAAAAACCCTAACCCTAATCCTAGCCCTAACCCTAACCGGAGAGTTGTAAAATTTTATCTAATGAAAATTCTTAAAATTGACTCTAATCTGCATTTTAAATTGGAAACTCCCACTTGGACTTTGACCTTTTTCCATCGTTCAGTTCATGAAGATATTCTGAGACAGATCATTTTTGACAAGTACATGCTAAAGAAAGTCTGTAATTTATTCCTTGAATCAAAAACTTTTGATCCAGGAAAGATTAGCAGAGAAGTGTGTTTTTTTTTCTCCAATGACAATGCTTGAAATTGACTCTAATCTGCATTTTAAATTGGAAACACCCACTTTGACTTTGACCCTCTTTCATCATTCAGTTGACTAAAATGTCATGCAGAATTTTTTTTGACACTTAAATACTAAAGGAAGCGAGGAATTGAATCCTTGAATCAAAATAATTAGGTCCAGAAAAGATTACTGGAGAATTGTAAAAACCCTAACCCTAATCCTAGCCCTAACCCTAACCGGAGAGTTGTAAAATTTTATCTAATGAAAATTCTTAAAATTGACTCTAATCTGCATTTAAATTGGAAACTCCCACTTGGACTTTGACCTTTTTCCATCGTTCAGTTCATGAAGATATTCTGAGACAGATCATTTTTGACAAGTACATGCTATAGAAAGTCTGTCATTTATTCCTTGAATCAAAAACTTTTGATCCAGGAAAGATTACCAGAGAAGTGTGATTTTTTTCTCCAATGACAATGCTTGAAATGGACTCTAATCTGTATTTTAAATTGGAAACTCCCACTTGGACTTTGACCCTCTTTCATCATTCAGTTGACTAAAATATCATGCAGAATTATTTTTGACACTTAAATGCTAAAGGAAGCGAGGAATTGAATTCTTGAATCAAAAGAATTAGGTCCAGAAAAGGTTACTGGAGAATTGTAAAAACCCTAACCCTAATCCTAGCCCTAACCCTAACCGGAGAGTTGTAAAATTTTATCTAATGAAAATGCTGGAAATTGACTGTAATCTGCATTTTAAATTGGAAACTCCCACTTGGACTTTGATCCTCTTTCATCTTTCAGTTCATGAAGATATTCTGAGACAGATCATTTTTGACAAGTACATGCTAAAGAAAGTGTGTAATTTAGTTATTGAATCAAAAACTTTTGATCCAGGAAAGATTACCAGTGAAGGGTGATTTTTTTTTCTCCAAAAACAATGCTTGAAATTTACTCTAATCTGCATTTTAAATTGGAAACTCCCACTTGGACTTTGACCCTCTTTCATCATTCAGTTGACTAAAATATCATGCAGAATATTTTTTGACACTTAAATGCTAAAGGAAGCGAGGATTTAATCCTTGAATCAATAGAATTAGGTCCAGAAAAGATTACTGGAGAATTGTAAAAACCCTAACCCTAATCCTAGCCCTAACCCTAACCGGAGAGTTGTAAAATTTTATCTAATGAAAATTCTTAAAATTGACTCTAATCTGCATTTTAAATTGGAAACTCACACTTGGACTTTGACCTTTTTCCATCGTTCAGTTCATGAAGATATTCTGAGACAGATCATTTTTGACAAGTACATGCTAAAGAAAGTGTGTAATTTAGTTCTTGAATCAAAAACTTTTGATCCAGGAAAGATTACCAGAGAAGTGTGATTTTTTTTCTCCAATGACAATGCTTGAAATTGATTCTAATCTGCATTTTAAATTGGAAACTCCCACTTGGACTTTGACCTTTTTTCATCGTTCAGTTCATGAAGATATTCTGAGACAGATCATTTTTGACAAGTACATGCTAAAGAAAGTCTGTAATTTATTCCTTGAATCAAAAACTTTTGATCCAGGAAAGATTACCAGAGAAGTGTGATTTTTTTTCTCCAATGACAATGCTTGAAATTGACTCTAATCTGCATTTTAAATTGGAAACTCCCACTTTGACTTTGACCCTCTTTCATCATTCAGTTGACTAAAATATCATGCAGAATTTTTTTTTGACACTTAAATGCTAAAGGAAGCGTGGATTTAATCCTTGAATCAAAAGAATTAGGTCCAGAAAAGATTACTGGAGAATTGTAAAAACCCTAACCCTAATCCTAACCCTAACCCTAACCTGAGAGTTGTAAAATTTTATCAAATGAAAATGCTTGAAATTGACTCTAATCTGCATTTTAAATTGGAAACTCCCACTTGGACTTTGACCGTCTTTCATCATTCAGTTGACTGAAATATCATGCAGAATTTTTTTTGACACTTAAATGCTAAAGGAAGCGAGGATTTAATCCTTGAATCAAAAGAATTAGGTCCAGAAAAGATTACTGGAGAATTGTAAAAACCCTAACCCTAATCCTAACCCTAACCCTAACCTGAGAGTTGTAAAATTTTATCAAATGAAAATGCTTGAAATTGACTCTAATCTGCATTTTAAATTGGAAACTCCCACTTGGACTTTGACCGTCTTTCATCATTCAGTTGACTAAAATATCATGCAGAATTTTTTTTGACACTTAAATGCTAAAGGAAGCGAGGATTTAATCCTTGAATCAAAAGAATTAGGTCCAGAAAAGATTACTGGAGAATTGTAAAAACCCTAACCCTAATCCTAACCCTAACCCTAACCTGAGAGTTGTAAAATTTTATCTAATGAAAATGCTTGAAATTGACTCTAATCTGCATTTTAAATTGGAAACTCCCACTTTGACTTTGACCCTCTTTCATCATTCAGTTGACTAAAATATCATGCAGAATTTTTTTTGACACTTAAATGCTAAAGGAAGCGAGGAATTGAATCCTTGAATCAAAAGAATTAGGTCCAGAAAAGATTACTGGAGAATTGTAAAAACCCTAACCCTAATCCTAGCCCTAACCCTAACCGGAGAGTTGTAAAATTTTATCTAATGAAAATTCTTAAAATTGACTCTAATCTGCATTTTAAATTGGAAACTCCCACTTGGACTTTGACCTTTTTCCATCGTTCAGTTCATGAAGATATTCTGAGACAGATCATTTTTGACAAGTACATGCTACAGAAAGTCTGTAATTTATTCCTTGAATCAAAAACTTTTGATCCAGGAAAGATTACCAGAGAAGTGTGATTTTTTTCTCCAATGACAATGCTTGAAATGGACTCTAATCTGCATATTATATTGGAAACTCCCACTTGGACTTTGACCCTATTTCATCATTCAGTTGACTAAAATATCATGCAGAATTTTTTTTGACACTTAAATGCTAAAGGAAGCGAGGATTTAATCCTTGAATCAATAGAATTAGGTCCAGAAAAGATTACTGGAGAATTGTAAAAACCCTAACCCTAATCCTAGCCCTAACCCTAACCGGAGAGTTGTAAAATTTTATCTAATGAAAATTCTTAAAATTGACTCTAATCTGCATTTTAAATTGGAAACTCCCACTTGGACTTTGACCTTTTTCCATCGTTCAGTTAATGAAGATATTCTGAGACAGATCATTTTTGACAAGTACATGCTAAAGAAAGTCTGTAATTTATTCCTTGAATCAAAAACTTTTGATCCAGGAAAGATTACCAGAGAAGTGTGATTTTTTTCTCCAGTGACAATGCTTGAAATTGACTCTAATCTGCATTTTATATTGGAAACTCCCACTTGGACTTTGACCCTCTTTCATCATTCAGTTGACTAAAATATCATGTAGAATTTTTTTTGACACTTAAATGCTAAAGGAAGTGAGGATTTAATCCTTGAATCAAAAGAATTAGGTCCAGAAAAGATTACTGGAGAATTGTAAAAACCCTAACCCTAATCCTAACCCTAACCGGAGAGTTGTAAAATTTTATCTAATGAAAATGCTTGAAATTGACTGTAATCTGCGTTTTAAATTCGAAACTCCCACTTTGACTTTGATCCTCTTTCATCATTCAGTTGACTAAAATATCATGCAGAAATTTTTTTTGACACTTAAATGCTAAAGTAGCGAGGAATTTAATCCTTGAATCAAAAGAATTAGGTCCAGAAAAGATTACTGGAGAATTGTAAAAACCCTAACCCTAATCCTAGCCCTAACCATAACCGGAGCGTTGTAAAATTTTATCTAATTAAAATGCTTGAAATTGACTCTAATCTGCATTTTAAATTGGAAACTCCCACTAGGACTTTGACCTTTTTTCATCGTTCAGTTCATGAAGATATTCTGAGACAGATCATTTTTGACAAGTACATGCTAAAGAAAGTCTGTAATTTATTCCTTGAATCAAAAACTTTTGATCCAGGAAATATTACCAGAGAAGTGTGATTTTTTTTCTCCAATTACAATGCTTGAAATTGACTCTAATCTGCATTTTAAATTGAAAACTCCCACTTGGACTTTGACCCTTTTTCATCATTCAGTTGACTAAAATATCATGCAGAATTTTATTTTGTGACTTAAATGCTAAAGGAAGTGAGGAATTTAATCCTTGAATCAAAAGAATTAGGTCCAGAAAAGATTACTGGAGAATTGTAAAAACCCTAACCCTAATCCTAGCCCTAACCCTATCTGGAGAGTTGTAAAATTTTATTTAATGAAAATTCTTAAAATTGACTTTAATCTGCATTTTAAATTGGAAACTCCCACTTGGACTTTGACCTTTTTTCATCGTTCAGTTCATAAAGATATTCTGAGACAGATCATTTTTCACAAGTACATGCTAAAGAAAGTGTGTAATTTAGTTCTTGAATAAAAAACTTTTGATCCAGGAAAGATTAACGGAGAAGTGTGATTTTTTTCTCCAATGACAATGCTTGAAATTGACTCTAATCTGCATTTTAAATTGGAAACTCCCACTTGGACTTTGACCCTCTTTCATCATGCAGTTCACTAAAATATCATGCAGAATTTATTTTGACACTTAAATGCTAAAGGAAGCGAGGATTTAATCCTTGAATCAAAAGAATTAGGTCCAGAAAAGATTACTGGAGAATTGTAAAAACCCTAACCATAATCCTAACCCTAACCGGAGAGTTGTAAAATTTTATCTAATGAAAATGCTTGAAATTGACTGTAATCTGCATTTTAAATTGGAAACTCCCACTTTGACTTTGATCCTCTTTCATCATTCAGTTGACTAAAATATCATGCAGAATTTTTTTTTGACACTTAAATGCTAAAGGAGCGAGGAATTTAATCCTTGAATCAAAAGAATTAGGTCCAGAAAAGATTACTGGAGAATTGTAAAAACCCTAACCCTAATCCTAGCCCTAACCCTAACCGGAGCGTTGTAAAATTTTATCTAATGAAAATGCTTGAAATTGACTCTAATCTGCATTTTAAATTGGAAACTCCCACTAGGACTTTGACCTTTTTTCATCGTTCAGTTCATGAAGATATTCTGAGACAGATCATTTTTGACAAGTACATGCTAAAGAAAGTCTGTAATTTATTCCTTGAATCAAAAACTTTTGATCCAGGAAATATTACCAGAGAAGTGTGATTTTTTTTCTCCAATTACAATGCTTGAAATTGACTCTAATCTGCATTTTAAATTGGAAACTCCGACTTGGACTTTGACCCTCTTTCATCATTCAGTTGACTAAAATATCATGCAGAATATTATTTTGAGACTTAAATGCTAAAGGAAGTGAGGAATTTAATCCTTGAATCAAAAGAATTAGGTCCAGAAAAGATTACTGGAGAATTGTAAAAACCCTAACCCTAATCCTAGCCCTAACCCTATCTGGAGAGTTGTAAAATTTTATTTAATGAAAATTCTTAAAATTGACTTTAATCTGCATTTTAAATTGGAAACTCCCACTTGGACTTTGACCTTTTTTCATCGTTCAGTTCATGAAGATATTCTGAGACAGATCATTTTTCACAAGTACATGCTAAAGAAAGTGTGTAGTTTAGTTCTTCAATAAAAAACTTTTGATCCAGGAAAGATTACCAGAGAAGTGTGATTTTTTTCTCCAATGACAATGCTTGAAATTGACTCTAATCTGCATTTTAAATTGGAAACTCCCACTTGGACTTTGACCCTCTTTCATCATTCAGTTCACTAAAATATCATGCAGAATTTTTTTTGACACTTAAATGCTAAAGGAAGCGAGGATTTAATCCTTGAATCAAAAGAATTAGGTCCAGAAAAGATTACTGGAGAATTGTAAAAACCCTAACCCTAATCCTAGCCCTAACCCTAACCGGAGCGTTGTAAAATTTTATCTAATGAAAATGCTTGAAATTGACTCTAATCTGCATTTTAAATTGGAAACTCCCACTAGGACTTTGACCTTTTTTCATCGTTCAGTTCATGAAGATATTCTGAGACAGATCATTTTTGACAAGTACATGCTAAAGAAAGTCTGTAATTTATTCCTTGAATCAAAAACTTTTGATCCAGGAAAGATTACCAGAGAAGTGTGATTTTTTTCTCCAATGACAATGCTTGAAATTGACTCTAATCTGCATTTTAAATTGGAAACTCCCACTTGGACTTTGACCCTCTTTCATCATTCAGTTGACTAAAATATCATGCAGAATTTTTTTGACACTTAAATGCTAAAGGAAGCGAGGATTTAATCCTTGAATCAAAAGAATTAGGTCCAGAAAAGATTACTGGAGAATTGTAAAAACCCTAACCCTAATCCTAACCCTAACCCTAACCTGAGAGTTGTAAAATTTTATCTAATGAAAATGCTTGAAATTGACTCTAATCTGCATTTTAAATTGGAAACTCCCACTTTGACTTTGACCCTCTTTCATCATACAGTTGACTAAAATATCATGCAGAATTTTTTTTGACGCTTAAATGCTAAAGAAAGCGAGGAATTGAATCCTTGAATCAAAAGAATTAGGTCCAGAAAAGATTACTGGAGAATTGTAAAAACCCTAACCCTAATCCTAGCCCTAACCCTAACCGGAGAGTTGTAAAATTTTATCTAATGAAAATGCTTGAAATTGACTCTAATTTGCATTTTAAATTGGAAACTCCCACTTGGACTTTGACCTTTTTTCATCGTTCAGTTCATGAAGATATTCTGAGACAGATCATTTTTGACAAGTACATGCTAAAGAAAGTCTGTAATTTATTCCTTGAATCAAAAACTTTTGATCCAGGAAAGATTACCAGAGAAGTGTGATTTTTTTCTCCAATGACAATGCTTGAAATTGACTCTAATCTGCATTTTAAATTGGAAACTCCCACTTGGACTTTGACCCTCTTTCATCATTCAGTTGACTAAAATATCATGCAGAATTTTTTTGACACTTAAATGCTAAAGGAAGCAAGGATTTAATCCTTGAATCAAAAGAATTAGGTCCAGAAAAGATTACTGGAGAATTGTAAAAACCCTAACCCTAATCCTAACCCTAACCCTAACCTGAGAGTTGTAAAATTTTATCTAATGAAAATGCTTGAAATTGACTCTAATCTGCATTTTAAATTGGAAACTCCCACTTTGACTTTGACCCTCTTTCATCATACAGTTGACTAAAATATCATGCAGAATTTTTTTTGACGCTTAAATGCTAAAGAAAGCGAGGAATTGAATCCTTGAATCAAAAGAATTAGGTCCAGAAAAGATTACTGGAGAATTGTAAAAACCCTAACCCTAATCCTAGCCCTAACCCTAACCGGAGAGTTGTAAAATTTTATCTAATGAAAATGCTTGAAATTGACTCTAATTTGCATTTTAAATTGGAAACTCCCACTTGGACTTTGACCTTTTTTCATCGTTCAGTTCATGAAGATATTCTGAGACAGATCATTTTTGACAAGTACATGCTAAAGAAAGTCTGTAATTTATTCCTTGAATCAAAAACTTTTGATCCAGGAAATATTACCAGAGAAGTGTGATTTTTTTCTCCAATGACAATGCTTGAAATTGACTCTAATCTGCATTTTATATTGGAAACTCCCACTTGGACTTTGACCCTCTTTCATAATTCAGTTGACTAAAATATCATGCAGAATTTTTTTTGACACTTAAATGCTAAAGGAAGCGAGGAATTTAATCCTTGAATCAAAAGAATTAGGTCCAGAAAAGATTACTGGAGAATTGTAAAAACCCTAACCCTAATCCTAGCCCTAACCCTAACCGGAGAGTTGTAAAATTTTATCTAATGAAAATGCTTGAAATTGACTGTAATCTGCAATTTAAATTGGAAACTCCCACTTTGACTTTGACCCTCTTTCGTCATTCAGTTGACTAAAATATCATGCAGAATTTTTTTTGACACTTAAATGCTAAAGGAAGCGAGGATTTAATCCTTGAATCAAAAGAATTAGGTCCAGAAAAGATTACTGGAGAATTGTAAAAACCCTAACCCTAATCCTAACCCTAACCGGAGAGTTGTAAAATTTTATCTAATGAAAATGCTTGAAATTGACTCTAATCTGCATTTTAAATTGGAAACTCCCACTTTGACTTTGACCCTCTTTCATCATACAGTTGACTAAAATATCATGCAGAATTTTTTTTGACGCTTAAATGCTAAAGAAAGCGAGGAATTTAATCCTTGAATCAAAAGAATTAGGTCCAGAAAAGATTACTGGAGAATTGTAAAAACCCTAACCCTAATCCTAGCCCTAACCCTAACCGGAGAGTTGTAAAATTTTATCTAATGAAAATGCTTGAAATTGACTCTAATTTGCATTTTAAATTGGAAACTCCCACTTGGACTTTGACCTTTTTTCATCGTTCAGTTCATGAAGATATTCTGAGACAGATCATTTTTGACAAGTACATGCTAAAGAAAGTCTGTAATTTATTCCTTGAATCAAAAACTTTTGATCCAGGAAAGATTACCAGAGAAGTGTGATTTTTTTCTCCAATGACAATGCTTGAAATTGACTCTAATCTGCATTTTATATTGGAAACTCCCACTTGGACTTTGACCCTCTTTCATAATTCAGTTGACTAAAATATCATGCAGAATTTTTTTTGACACTTAAATGCTAAAGGAAGCGAGGAATTTAATCCTTGAATCAAAAGAATTAGGTCCAGAAAAGATTACTGGAGAATTGTAAAAACCCTAACCCTAATCCTAGCCCTAACCCTAACCGGAGAGTTGTAAAATTTTATCTAATGAAAATGCTTGAAATTGACTGTAATCTGCAATTTAAATTGGAAACTCCCACTTTGACTTTGACCCTCTTTCGTCATTCAGTTGACTAAAATATCATGCAGAATTTTTTTTGACACTTAAATGCTAAAGGAAGCGAGGAATTTGTGTAATTTAGTCCTTGAATCAAAAACTTTTGATCCAGGAAAGATTACCAGAGAAGTGTGATTTTTTTTTCTCCAATGACAATGCTTGAAATCGACTCTAATCTGCATTTTAAATTGGAAACTCCCACTTTGACTTTGACCCTCTTTCATCATTCAGTTGACTAAAATATCATGCAGAATTTTTTTTTGACACTTATATGCTAAAGGAAGCGAGGAATTTGTGTAATTTAGTCCTTGAATCAAAAACTTTTGATCCAGGAAAGATTACCAGAGAAGTGTGATTTTTTTTTCTCCAATGACAATGCTTGAAATCGACTCTAATCTGCATTTTAAATTGGAAACTCCCACTTGGACTTTCACCCTCTTTCATCATTCAGTTGACTAAAATATCATGCAGAATTTTTTTTGACACTTAAATGCTAAAGGAAGCGAGGATTTAATCCTTGAATCAAAAGAATTAGGTCCATAAAAGATTACTGGAGAATTGTAAAAACCCTAACCCTAATCCTAGCCCTAACCCTAACCGGAGAGTTGTAAAATTTTATCTAATGAAAATGCTTGAAATTGACTCAAATCTACATTTTAAATTGGAAACTCCCACTTGGACTTTGACCTTTTTTCATCGTTCAGTTCATGAAGATATTCTGAGACAGATCATTTTTGACAAGTACATGCTAAAGAAAGTCTGTAATTTATTCCTTGAATCAAAAACTTTTGATCCAGGAAAGATTACCAGAGAAGTGTGATTTTTTTCTCCAATGACAATGCTTGAAATTGACTCTAATCTGCATTTTAAATTGGAAACTCCCACTTGGACTTTGACCCTCTTTCATCATTCAGTTGACTAAAATATGCAGAATTTTTTTTGACACTTAAATGCTAAAGGAAGCGAGGAATTTAATCCTTGAATCAAAAGAATTAGGTCCAGAAAAGATTACTGGAGAATTGTAAAAACCCTAACCCCAATCCTAGCCCTAACCCTAACCGGAGAGTTGTAAAATTTTATCTAATGAAAATGCTTGAAATTGACTGTAATCTGCAATTTAAATTGGAAACTCCCACTTTGACTTTGACCCTCTTTCATCATTCAGTTGACTAAAATATCATGTAGAATTTTTTTTGACACTTAAATGCTAAAGGAAGCAAGGAATTTAATCATTGAATCAAAAGTATTAGGTCCAGAAAAGATTACTGGAGAATTGTAAAAACCCTAACCCTAATCCTAGCCCTAACCCTAACCGGAGAGTTGTAAAATTTTATCTAATGAAAATGCTTGAAATTGAGACAAATCTGCATTTTAAATTGGAAACTCCCACTTGGACTTTGACCTTTTTTCATCGTTCAGTTCATGAAGATATTCTGAGACAGATCATTTTTGACAAGTACATGCTAAAGAAAGTCTGTAATTTATTCCTTGAATCAAAAACTTTTGATCCAGGAAAGATTACCAGAGAAGTGTGATTTTTTTCTCCAATGACAATGCTTGAAATTGACTCTAATCTGCATTTTAAATTGGAAACTCCCACTTGGACTTTGACCCTCTTTCATCATTCAGTTGACTAAAATATCATGCAGAATTTTTTTTGACACTTAAATGCTAAAGGAAGCGAGGAATTTAATCCTTGAATCAAAAGAATTAGGTCCAGAAAAGATTACTGGAGAATTGTAAAAACCCTAACCCTAATCCTAGCCCTAACCCTAACCGGAGAGTTGTAAAATTTTATCTAATGAAAATGCTTGAAATTGACTGTAATCTGCAATTTAAATTGGAAACTCCCACTTTGACTTTGACCCTCTTTCATCATTCAGTTGACTAAAATATCATGCAGAATTTTTTTTGACACTTAAATGCTAAAGGAAGCAAGGAATTTAATCATTGAATCAAAAGTATTAGGTCCAGAAAAGATTACTGGAGAATTGTAAAAACCCTAACCCTAATCCTAGCCCTAACCCTAACCGGAGAGTTGTAAAATTTTATCTAATGAAAATGCTTGAAATTGACTCAAATCTGCATTTTAAATTGGAAACTCCCACTTGGACTTTGACCTTTTTTCATCGTTCAGTTCATGAAGATATTCTGAGACAGATCATTTTTGGCAAGTACATGCTAAAGAAAGTCTGTAATTTATTCCTTGAATCAAAAACTTTTGATCCAGGAAAGATTACCAGAGAAGTGATTTTTTTCTCCAATGACAATGCTTGAAATTGACTCTAATCTGCATTTTAAATTGGAAACTCCCACTTGGACTTTGACCCTCTTTCATCATTCAGTTGACTAAAATATCATGCAGAATTTTTTTTGACACTTAAATGCTAAAGGAAGCGAGGATTTAATCCTTGAATCAATAGAATTAGGTCCAGAAAAGATTACTGGAGAATTGTAAAAACCCTAACCCTAATCCTATCCCTAACCCTAACCGGAGAGTTGTAAAATTTTATCTAATGAAAATGCTTGAAATTGACTGTAATCTGCAATTTAAATTGGAAACTCCCACTTTGACTTTGACCTTTTTCCATCGTTCAGTTCATGAAGATATTCTGAGACAGATCATTTTTGACAAGTACATGCTAAAGAAAGTGTGTAATTTAGTTATTGAATCAAAAACTTTTGAACCAGGAAAGATTACCAGTGAAGGGTGATTTTTTTTCTCCAAAAACAATGCTTGAAATTTACTCTAATCTGCATTTTAAATTGGAAACTCCCACTTGGACTTTGACCCTCTTTCATCATTCAGTTGACTAAAATATCATGCAGAATTTTTTTTGACACTTAAATGCTAAAGGAAGCAAGGAATTTAATCATTGAATCAAAAGAATTAGGTCCAGAAAAGATTACTGGAGAATTGTAAAAACCCTAACCCTAATCCTAGCCCTAACCCTAACCGGAGAGTTGTAAAATTTTATCTAATGAAAATGCTTGAAATTGACTCTAATTTGCATTTTAAATTGGAAACTCCCACTTGGACTTTGACCTTTTTTCATCGTTCAATTCATGAAGATATTCTGAGACAGATCATTTTTGACAAGTACATGCTAAAGAAAGTCTGTAATTTATTCCTTGAATCAAAAACTTTTGATTCAGGAAAGATTACCAGAGAAGTGTGATTTTTTTCTCCAATGACAATTCTTGAAATTGACTCTAATCTGCATATTAAATTGGAAACTCCCACTTGGACTTTGACCCTCTTTCATCATTCAGTTGACTAAAATATCATGCAGAATTTTTTTTGACACTTAAAAACTAAAGGAAGCGAGGATTTAATCCTTGAATCAAAAGAATTAGGTCCAGAAAAGATTACTGGAGAATTGTAAAAACCCTAACCCTAATCCTAGCCCTAACCCTAACCGGAGAGTTGTAAAATTTTATCTAATGAAAATTCTTAAAATTGACTCTAATCTGCATTTTAAATTGGAAACTCCCACTTTGACTTTGACCCTCTTTCATCATTCAGTTGACTAAAATATCATGTAGAATTTTTTTTGACACTTAAATGCTAAAGGAAGCAAGGAATTTAATCATTGAATCAAAAGTATTAGGTCCAGAAAAGATTACTGGAGAATTGTAAAAACCCTAACCCTAATCCTAGCCCTAACCCTAACCGGAGAGTTGTAAAATTTTATCTAATGAAAATGCTTGAAATTGAGACAAATCTGCATTTTAAATTGGAAACTCCCACTTGGACTTTGACCTTTTTTCATCGTTCAGTTCATGAAGATATTCTGAGACAGATCATTTTTGACAAGTACATGCTAAAGAAAGTCTGTAATTTATTCCTTGAATCAAAAACTTTTGATCCAGGAAAGATTACCAGAGAAGTGTGATTTTTTTCTCCAATGACAATGCTTGAAATTGACTCTAATCTGCATTTTAAATTGGAAACTCCCACTTGGACTTTGACCCTCTTTCATCATTCAGTTGACTAAAATATCATGCAGAATTTTTTTTGACACTTAAATGCTAAAGGAAGCGAGGAATTTAATCCTTGAATCAAAAGAATTAGGTCCAGAAAAGATTACTGGAGAATTGTAAAAACCCTAACCCTAATCCTAGCCCTAACCCTAACCGGAGAGTTGTAAAATTTTATCTAATGAAAATGCTTGAAATTGACTGTAATCTGCAATTTAAATTGGAAACTCCCACTTTGACTTTGACCCTCTTTCATCATTCAGTTGACTAAAATATCATGCAGAATTTTTTTTGACACTTAAATGCTAAAGGAAGCAAGGAATTTAATCATTGAATCAAAAGTATTAGGTCCAGAAAAGATTACTGGAGAATTGTAAAAACCCTAACCCTAATCCTAGCCCTAACCCTAACCGGAGAGTTGTAAAATTTTATCTAATGAAAATGCTTGAAATTGACTCAAATCTGCATTTTAAATTGGAAACTCCCACTTGGACTTTGACCTTTTTTCATCGTTCAGTTCATGAAGATATTCTGAGACAGATCATTTTTGGCAAGTACATGCTAAAGAAAGTCTGTAATTTATTCCTTGAATCAAAAACTTTTGATCCAGGAAAGATTACCAGAGAAGTGATTTTTTTCTCCAATGACAATGCTTGAAATTGACTCTAATCTGCATTTTAAATTGGAAACTCCCACTTGGACTTTGACCCTCTTTCATCATTCAGTTGACTAAAATATCATGCAGAATTTTTTTTGACACTTAAATGCTAAAGGAAGCGAGGATTTAATCCTTGAATCAATAGAATTAGGTCCAGAAAAGATTACTGGAGAATTGTAAAAACCCTAACCCTAATCCTATCCCTAACCCTAACCGGAGAGTTGTAAAATTTTATCTAATGAAAATGCTTGAAATTGACTGTAATCTGCAATTTAAATTGGAAACTCCCACTTTGACTTTGACCTTTTTCCATCGTTCAGTTCATGAAGATATTCTGAGACAGATCATTTTTGACAAGTACATGCTAAAGAAAGTGTGTAATTTAGTTATTGAATCAAAAACTTTTGAACCAGGAAAGATTACCAGTGAAGGGTGATTTTTTTTCTCCAAAAACAATGCTTGAAATTTACTCTAATCTGCATTTTAAATTGGAAACTCCCACTTGGACTTTGACCCTCTTTCATCATTCAGTTGACTAAAATATCATGCAGAATTTTTTTTGACACTTAAATGCTAAAGGAAGCAAGGAATTTAATCATTGAATCAAAAGAATTAGGTCCAGAAAAGATTACTGGAGAATTGTAAAAACCCTAACCCTAATCCTAGCCCTAACCCTAACCGGAGAGTTGTAAAATTTTATCTAATGAAAATGCTTGAAATTGACTCTAATTTGCATTTTAAATTGGAAACTCCCACTTGGACTTTGACCTTTTTTCATCGTTCAATTCATGAAGATATTCTGAGACAGATCATTTTTGACAAGTACATGCTAAAGAAAGTCTGTAATTTATTCCTTGAATCAAAAACTTTTGATTCAGGAAAGATTACCAGAGAAGTGTGATTTTTTTCTCCAATGACAATTCTTGAAATTGACTCTAATCTGCATATTAAATTGGAAACTCCCACTTGGACTTTGACCCTCTTTCATCATTCAGTTGACTAAAATATCATGCAGAATTTTTTTTGACACTTAAAAACTAAAGGAAGCGAGGATTTAATCCTTGAATCAAAAGAATTAGGTCCAGAAAAGATTACTGGAGAATTGTAAAAACCCTAACCCTAATCCTAGCCCTAACCCTAACCGGAGAGTTGTAAAATTTTATCTAATGAAAATTCTTAAAATTGACTCTAATCTGCATTTTAAATTGGAAACTCACACTTGGACTTTGACCTTTTTCCATCGTTCAGTTCATGAAGATATTCTGAGACAGATCATTTTTGACAAGTACATGCTAAAGAAAGTCTGTAATTTATTCCTTGAATCAAAAACTTTTGAACCAGGAAAGATTACCAGTGAAGGGTGATTTTTTTTTCTCCAAAAACAATGCTTGAAATTTACTCTAATCTGCATTTTAAATTGGAAACTCCCACTTGGACTTTTACCCTCTTTCATCATTCAGTTGACTAAAATATCATGCAGAATTTTTTTTGACACTTAAATGCTAAAGGAAGCGAGGAATTGAATCCTTGAATCAAAAGAATTAGGTCCAGAAAAGATTACTGGAGAATTGTAAAAACCCTAACCCTAATCCTAGCCCTAACCCTAACCGGAGAGTTGTAAAATTTTATCTAATGAAAATGCTTGAAATTGACTGTAATCTGCAATTTAAATTGGAAACTCCCACTTTGACTTTGACCCTCTTTCATCATTCAGTTGACTAAAATATAATGCAGAATTTTTTTTGACACTTAAATGCTAAAGGAAGCAAGGAATTTAATCCTTGAATCAAAAGAATTAGGTCCAGAAAAGATTACTGGAGAATTGTAAAAACCCCAACCCTAATCCTAGCCCTAACCCTAACCGGAGAGTTGTAAAATTTTATCTAATGAAAATGCTTGAAATTGACTGTAATCTGCATTTTAAACTGGAAACTCCCACTTTGACTTTGACCCTCTTTCATCATTCAGTTGACTAAAATATCATGCAGAATTTTTTTTGACACTTAAATGCTAAAGGAAGCAAGGAATTTAATCCTTGAATCAAAAGAATTAGGTCCATAAAAGATTACTGGAGAATTGTAAAAACCCTAACCCTAATCCTAGCCCTAACCCTAACCGGAGAGTTGTAAAATTTTATCTAATGAAAATGCTTGAAATTGACTCTAATTTGCATTTTAAATTGGAAACTCCAACTTGGACTTTGACCTTTTTTCATCGTTTAGTTCATGAAGATATTCTGAGACAGATCATTTTTGACAAGTACATGCTAAAGAAAGTCTGTAATTTATTCCTTGAATCAAAAACTTTTGATCCAGGAAAGATTACCAGAGAAGTGTGATTTTTTTCTCCAGTGACAATGCTTGAAATTGACTCTAATCTGCATTTTATATTGGAAACTCCCACTTGGACTTTGACCCTCTTTCATCATTCAGTTGACTAAAATATCATGCAGAATTTTTTTTGACACTTAAATGCTAAAGGAAGCGAGGAATTTAATCCTTGAATCAAAAGAATTAGGTCCAGAAAAGATTACTGGAGAATTGTAAAAACCCTAACCCTAATCCTAGCCCTAACCCTAACCGGAGAGTTGTAAAATTTTATCTAATGAAAATGCTTGAAATTGACTGTAATCTGCAATTTAAATTGGAAACTCCCACTTTGACTTTGACCCTCTTTCATCATTCAGTTGACTAAAATATAATGCAGAATTTTTTTTGACACTTAAATGCTAAAGGAAGCAAGGAATTTAATCCTTGAATCAAAAGAATTAGGTCCAGAAAAGATTACTGGAGAATTGTAAAAACCCTAACCCTAATCCTAGCCCTAACCCTACCCGGAGAGTTGTAAAATTTTATCTAATGAAAATGCTTGAAATTGACTCTAATTTGCATTTTAAATTGGAAACTCCCACTTGGACTTTGACTTTTTTTCATCGTTCAGTTCATGAAGATATTCTGAGCCAGATCATTTTTGACAAGTACATGCTAAAGAAAGTCTGTAATTTATTACTTGAATCAAAAACTTTTGATCCAGGAAATATTACCAGAGAAGTGTGATTTTTTTCTCCAATGACAATGCTTGAAATTGACTCTAATCTGCATTTTATATTGGAAACTCCCACTTGGACTTTGACCCTCTTTCATCATTCAGTTGACTAAAATATCATGCAGAATTTTTTTTGACACTTAAATGCTAAAGGAAGCGAGGAATTTAATCCTTGAATCAAAAGAATTAGGTCCAGAAAAGATTACTGGAGAATTGTAAAAACCCTAACCCTAATCCTAGCCCTAACCCTAACCGGAGAGTTGTAAAATTTTATCTAATGAAAATACTTGAAATTGACTCTAATTTGCATTTTAAATTGGAAACTCCCACTTGGACTTTGACCTTTTTTCATCGTTCAGTTCATGAAGATATTCTGAGACAGATCATTTTTGACAAGTACATGCCAAAGAAAGTCTGTAATTTATTCCTTGAATCAAAAACTTTTGATCCAGGAAAGATTACCAGAGAAGTGTGATTTTTTTCTCCAATGACAATGCTTGAAATTGACTCTAATCTGCATTTTAAATTGGAAACTCCCACTTGGACTTTGACCCTCTTTCATCATTCAGTTGACTAAAATATCATGCAGAATTTTTTTTTGACACTTAAATGCTAAAGGAAGCGAGGAATTTAATCCTTGAATCAAAAGAATTAGGTCCAGAAAAGATTACTGGAGAATTGTAAAAACCCTAACCCTAATCCTAGCCCTAACCCTAACCGGAGAGTTGTAAAATTTTATCTAATGAAAATGCTTGAAATTGACTCTAATTTGCATTTTAAATTGGAAACTCCCACTTGGACTTTGACCTTTTTTCATCGTTCAGTTCATGAAGATATTCTGAGACAGATCATTTTTGACAAGTACATGCTAAAGAAAGTCTGTAATTTATTCCTTGAATCAAAAACTTTTGATCCAGGAAAGATTACCAGAGAAGTGTGATTTTTTTCTCCAATGACAATGCTTGAAATTGACTCTAATCTGCATTTTAAATTGGAAACTCCCACTTGGACTTTGACCCTCTTTCATCATTCAGTTGACTAAAATATCATGCAGAATTTTTTTTGACACTTAAATGCTAAAGGAAGCAAGGAATTTAATCCTTGAATCAAAAGAATTAGGTCCAGAAAAGATTACTGGAGAATTGTAAAAACCCTAACCCTAATCCTAGCCCTAACCCTAACCGGAGAGTTGTAAAATTTTATCTAATGAAAATGCTTGAAATTGACTCTAATTTGCATTTTAAATTGGAAACTCCAACTTGGACTTTGACCTTTTTTCATCGTTTAGTTCATGAAGATATTCTGAGACAGATCATTTTTGACAAGTACATGCTAAAGAAAGTCTGTAATTTATTCCTTGAATCAAAAACTTTTGATCCAGGAAAGATTAGCAGAGAAGTGTGATTTTTTTCTCCAGTGACAATGCTTGAAATTGACTCTAATCTGCATTTTATATTGGAAACTCCCACTTGGACTTTGACCCTCTTTCATCATTCAGTTGACTAAAATATCATGCAGAATTTTTTTTGACACTTAAATGCTAAAGGAAGCGAGGAATTTAATCCTTGAATCAAAAGAATTAGGTCCAGAAAAGATTACTGGAGAATTGTAAAAACCCTAACCCTAATCCTAGCCCTAACCCTAACCGGAGAGTTGTAAAATTTTATCTAATGAAAATGCTTGAAATTGACTGTAATCTGCAATTTAAATTGGAAACTCCCACTTTGACTTTGACCCTCTTTCATCATTCAGTTGACTAAAATATAATGCAGAATTTTTTTTGACACTTAAATGCTAAAGGAAGCAAGGAATTTAATCCTTGAATCAAAAGTATTAGGTCCAGAAAAGATTACTGGAGAATTGTAAAAACCCTAACCCTAATCCTAGCCCTAACCCTACCCGGAGAGTTGTAAAATTTTATCTAATGAAAATGCTTGAAATTGACTCTAATTTGCATTTTAAATTGGAAACTCCCACTTGGACTTTGACTTTTTTTCATCGTTCAGTTCATGAAGATATTCTGAGCCAGATCATTTTTGACAAGTACATGCTAAAGAAAGTCTGTAATTTATTCCTTGAATCAAAAACTTTTGATCCAGGAAATATTACCAGAGAAGTGTGATTTTTTTCTCCAATGACAATGCTTGAAATTGACTCTAATCTGCATTTTATATTGGAAACTCCTACTTGGACTTTGACCCTCTTTCATCATTCAGTTGACTAAAATATCATGCAGAATTTTTTTTGACACTTAAATGCTAAAGGAAGCGAGGAATTTAATCCTTGAATCAAAAGAATTAGGTCCAGAAAAGATTACTGGAGAATTGTAAAAACCCTAACCCTAATCCTAGCCCTAACCCTAACCGGAGAGTTGTAAAATTTTATCTAATGAAAATGCTTGAAATTGACTCTAATTTGCATTTTAAATTGGAAACTCCCACTTTGACTTTGACCCTCTTTCATCATTCAGTTGACTAAAATATCAGGCAGAATTTTTTTTGACACTTAAATGCTAAAGGATGCAAGGAATTTAATCCTTGAATCAAAAGAATTAGGTCCAGAAAAGATTACTGGAGAATTGTAAAAACCCTAACCCTAATCCTAGCCCTAACCCTAACCGGAGAGTTGTAAAATTTTATCTAATGAAAATGCTTGAAATTGACTCTAATTTGCATTTTAAATTGGAAACTCCCACTTGGACTTTGACCTTTTTTCATCGTTCAGTTCATGAAGATATTCTGAGACAGATCATTTTTGACAAGTACATGCTAAAGAAAGTCTGTAATTTATTCCTTGAATCAAAAACTTTTGATCCAGGAAATATTACCAGAGAAGTGTGATTTTTTTCTCCAATGACAATGCTAGAAATTGACTCTAATCTGCATTTTATATTGGAAACTCCCACTTGGACTTTGACCCTCTTTCATAATTCAGTTGACTAAAATATCATGCCGAATTTTTTTTGACACTTAAATGCTAAAGGAAGCGAGGAATTTAATCCTTGAATCAAAAGAATTAGGTCCAGAAAAGATTACTGGAGAATTGTAAAAACCCTAACCCTAATCCTAGCCCTAACCCAAACCGGAGAGTTGTAAAATTTTATCTAATGAAAATGCTTGAAATTGACTGTAATCTGCAATTTAAATTGGAAACTCCCACTTTGACTTTGACCCTCTTTCGTCATTCAGTTGACTAAAATATCATGCAGAATTTTTTTTGACACTTAAATGCTAAAGGAAGCGAGGAATTTGTGTAATTTAGTCCTTGAATCAAAAACTTTTGATCCAGGAAAGATTACCAGAGAAGTGTGATTTTTTTTTCTCCAATGACAATGCTTGAAATCGACTCTAATCTGCATTTTAAATTGGAAACTCCCACTTTGACTTTGACCCTCTTTCATCATTCAGTTGACTAAAATATCATGCAGAATTTTTTTTTGACACTTATATGCTAAAGGAAGCGAGGAATTTGTGTAATTTAGTCCTTGAATCAAAAACTTTTGATCCAGGAAAGATTACCAGAGAAGTGTGATTTTTTTTTCTCCAATGACAATGCTTGAAATCGACTCTAATCTGCATTTTAAATTGGAAACTCCCACTTGGACTTTGACCCTCTTTCATCATTCAGTTGACTAAAATATCATGCAGAATTTTTTTTGACACTTAAATGCTAAAGGAAGCGAGGATTTAATCCTTGAATCAAAAGAATTAGGTCCATAAAAGATTACTGGAGAATTGTAAAAACCCTAACCCTAATCCTAGCCCTAACCCTAACTGGAGAGTTGTAAAATTTTATCTAATGAAAATTCTTAAAATTGACTCTAATCTGCATTTTAAATTGGAAACTCCCACTTGGACTTTGACCTTTTTTCATCGTTCAGTTCATGAAGATATTCTGAGACAGATCATTTTTGACAAGTACATGCTAAAGAAAGTCTGTAATTTATTCCTTGAATCAAAAACTTTTGATCCAGGAAAGATTACCAGAGAAGTGTGATTTTTTTCTCCAATGACAATGCTTGAAATTGACTCTAATCTGCATTTTAAATTGGAAACTCCCACTTGGACTTTGACCCTCTTTCATCATTCAGTTGACTAAAATATCATGCAGAATTTTTTTTGACACTTAAATGCTAAAGGAAGCGAGGAATTTAATCCTTGAATCAAAAGAATTAGGTCCAGAAAAGATTACTGGAGAATTGTAAAAACCCTAACCCTAATCCTAGCCCTAACCCTAACCGGAGAGTTGTAAAATTTTATCTAATGAAAATGCTTGAAATTGACTGTAATCTGCAATTTAAATTGGAAACTCCCACTTTGACTTTGACCCTCTTTCATCATTCAGTTGACTAAAATATCATGCAGAATATTTTTTGACACTTAAATGCTAAAGGAAGCAAGGAATTTAATCATTGAATCAAAAGTATTAGGTCCAGAAAAGATTACTGGAGAATTGTAAAAACCCTAACCCTAATCCTAGCCCTAACCCTAACCGGAGAGTTGTAAAATTTTATCTAATGAAAATGCTTGAAATTGACTCAAATCTGCATTTTAAATTGGAAACTCCCACTTGGACTTTGACCTTTTTTCATCGTTCAGTTCATGAAGATATTCTGAGACAGATCATTTTTGGCAAGTACATGCTAAAGAAAGTCTGTAATTTATTCCTTGAATCAAAAACTTTTGATCCAGGAAAGATTACCAGAGAAGTGATTTTTTTCTCCAATGACAATGCTTGAAATTGACTCTAATCTGCATTTTAAATTGGAAACTCCCACTTGGACTTTGACCCTCTTTCATCATTCAGTTGACTAAAATATCATGCAGAATTTTTTTTGACACTTAAATGCTAAAGGAAGCGAGGATTTAATCCTTGAATCAATAGAATTAGGTCCAGAAAAGATTACTGGAGAATTGTAAAAACCCTAACCCTAATCCTATCCCTAACCCTAACCGGAGAGTTGTAAAATTTTATCTAATGAAAATGCTTGAAATTGACTGTAATCTGCAATTTAAATTGGAAACTCCCACTTTGACTTTGACCTTTTTCCATCGTTCAGTTCATGAAGATATTCTGAGACAGATCATTTTTGACAAGTACATGCTAAAGAAAGTGTGTAATTTAGTTATTGAATCAAAAACTTTTGAACCAGGAAAGATTACCAGTGAAGGGTGATTTTTTTTCTCCAAAAACAATGCTTGAAATTTACTCTAATCTGCATTTTAAATTGGAAACTCCCACTTGGACTTTGACCCTCTTTCATCATTCAGTTGACTAAAATATCATGCAGAATTTTTTTTGACACTTAAATGCTAAAGGAAGCAAGGAATTTAATCATTGAATCAAAAGAATTAGGTCCAGAAAAGATTACTGGAGAATTGTAAAAACCCTAACCCTAATCCTAGCCCTAACCCTAACCGGAGAGTTGTAAAATTTTATCTAATGAAAATGCTTGAAATTGACTCTAATTTGCATTTTAAATTGGAAACTCCCACTTGGACTTTGACCTTTTTTCATCGTTCAGTTCATGAAGATATTCTGAGACAGATCATTTTTGACAAGTACATGCTAAAGAAAGTCTGTAATTTATTCCTTGAATCAAAAACTTTTGATCCAGGAAATATTACCAGAGAAGTGTGATTTTTTTCTCCAATGACAATGCTTGAAATTGACTCTAATCTGCATTTTATATTGGAAACTCCCACTTGGACTTTGACCCTCTTTCATAATTCAGTTGACTAAAATATCATGCCGAATTTTTTTTGACACTTAAATGCTAAAGGAAGCGAGGAATTTAATCCTTGAATCAAAAGAATTAGGTCCAGAAAAGATTACTGGAGAATTGTAAAAACCCTAACCCTAATCCTAGCCCTAACCCAAACCGGAGAGTTGTAAAATTTTATCTAATGAAAATGCTTGAAATTGACTGTAATCTGCAATTTAAATTGGAAACTCCCACTTTGACTTTGACCCTCTTTCGTCATTCAGTTGACTAAAATATCATGCAGAATTTTTTTTGACACTTAAATGCTAAAGGAAGCGAGGAATTTGTGTAATTTAGTCCTTGAATCAAAAACTTTTGATCCAGGAAAGATTACCAGAGAAGTGTGATTTTTTTTTCTCCAATGACAATGCTTGAAATCGACTCTAATCTGCATTTTAAATTGGAAACTCCCACTTTGACTTTGACCCTCTTTCATCATTCAGTTGACTAAAATATCATGCAGAATTTTTTTTTGACACTTATATGCTAAAGGAAGCGAGGAATTTGTGTAATTTAGTCCTTGAATCAAAAACTTTTGATCCAGGAAAGATTACCAGAGAAGTGTGATTTTTTTTTCTCCAATGACAATGCTTGAAATCGACTCTAATCTGCATTTTAAATTGGAAACTCCCACTTGGACTTTGACCCTCTTTCATCATTCAGTTGACTAAAATATCATGCAGAATTTTTTTTGACACTTAAATGCTAAAGGAAGCGAGGATTTAATCCTTGAATCAAAAGAATTAGGTCCATAAAAGATTACTGGAGAATTGTAAAAACCCTAACCCTAATCCTAGCCCTAACCCTAACTGGAGAGTTGTAAAATTTTATCTAATGAAAATTCTTAAAATTGACTCTAATCTGCATTTTAAATTGGAAACTCCCACTTGGACTTTGACCTTTTTTCATCGTTCAGTTCATGAAGATATTCTGAGACAGATCATTTTTGACAAGTACATGCTAAAGAAAGTCTGTAATTTATTCCTTGAATCAAAAACTTTTGATCCAGGAAAGATTACCAGAGAAGTGTGATTTTTTTCTCCAATGACAATGCTTGAAATTGACTCTAATCTGCATTTTAAATTGGAAACTCCCACTTGGACTTTGACCCTCTTTCATCATTCAGTTGACTAAAATATCATGCAGAATTTTTTTTGACACTTAAATGCTAAAGGAAGCGAGGAATTTAATCCTTGAATCAAAAGAATTAGGTCCAGAAAAGATTACTGGAGAATTGTAAAAACCCTAACCCTAATCCTAGCCCTAACCCTAACCGGAGAGTTGTAAAATTTTATCTAATGAAAATGCTTGAAATTGACTGTAATCTGCAATTTAAATTGGAAACTCCCACTTTGACTTTGACCCTCTTTCATCATTCAGTTGACTAAAATATCATGCAGAATTTTTTTTGACACTTAAATGCTAAAGGAAGCAAGGAATTTAATCATTGAATCAAAAGTATTAGGTCCAGAAAAGATTACTGGAGAATTGTAAAAACCCTAACCCTAATCCTAGCCCTAACCATAACCGGAGAGTTGTAAAATTTTATCTAATGAAAATGCTTGAAATTGACTCAAATCTGCATTTTAAATTGGAAACTCCCACTTGGACTTTGACCTTTTTTCATCGTTCAGTTCATGAAGATATTCTGAGACAGATCATTTTTGGCAAGTACATGCTAAAGAAAGTCTGTAATTTATTCCTTGAATCAAAAACTTTTGATCCAGGAAAGATTACCAGAGAAGTGATTTTTTTCTCCAATGACAATGCTTGAAATTGACTCTAATATGCATTTTATATTGGAAACTCCCACTTGGACTTTGACCCTCTTTCATCATTCAGTTGACTAAAATATCATGCAGAATTTTTTTTGACACTTAAATGCTAAAGGAAGCGAGGAATTTAATCCTTGAATCAAAAGAATTTGGTCCAGAAAAGATTACTGGAGAATTGTAAAAACCCTAACCCTAATCCTAGCCCTAACCCTAACCGGAGAGTTGTAAAATTTTATCTAATGAAAATGCTTGAAATTGACTGTAATCTGCAATTTAAATTGGAAACTCCCACTTTGACTTTGACCTTTTTCCATCGTTCAGTTCATGAAGATATTCTGAGACAGATCATTTTTGACAAGTACATGCTAAAGAAAGTGTGTAATTTAGTTATTGTATCAAAAAGTTTTGAACCAGGAAAGATTACCAGTGAAGGGTGATTTTTTTTCTCCAAAAACAATGCTTGAAATTTACTCTAATCTGCATTTTAAATTGGAAACTCCCACTTTGACTTTGACCCTCTTTCATCATACAGTTGACTAAAATATCATGCAGAATTTTTTTTGACGCTTAAATGCTAAAGAAAGCGAGGAATTGAATCCTTGAATCAAAAGAATTAGGTCCAGAAAATATTACTGGAGAATTGTAAAAACCCTAACCCTAATCCTAGCCCTAACCCTAACCGGAGAGTTGTAAAATTTTATCTAATGAAAATGCTTGAAATTGACTCTAATTTGCATTTTAAATTGGAAACTCCCACTTGGACTTTGACCTTTTTTCATCGTTCAGTTCATGAAGATATTCTGAGACAGATCATTTTTGACAAGTACATGCTAAAGAAAGTCTGTAATTTATTCCTTGAATCAAAAACTTTTGATCCAGGAAATATTACCAGAGAAGTGTGATTTTTTTCTCCAATGACAATGCTTGAAATTGACTCTAATCTGCATTTTATATTGGAAACTCCCACTTGGACTTTGACCCTCTTTCATAATTCAGTTGACTAAAATATCATGCAGAATTTTTTTTGAAACTTAAATGCTAAAGGAAGCGAGGAATTTAATCCTTGAATCAAAAGAATTAGGTCCAGAAAAGATTACTGGAGAATTGTAAAAACCCTAACCCTAATCCTAGCCCTAACCCTAACCGGAGAGTTGTAAAATTTTATCTAATGAAAATGCTTGAAATTGACTGTAATCTGCAATTTAAATTGGAAACTCCCACTTTGACTTTGACCCTCTTTCGTCATTCAGTTGACTAAAATATCATGCAGAATTTTTTTTGACACTTAAATGCTAAAGGAAGCGAGGAATTTGTGTAATTTAGTCCTTGAATCAAAAACTTTTGATCCAGGAAAGATTACCAGAGAAGTGTGATTTTTTTTTCTCCAATGACAATGCTTGAAATCGACTCTAATCTGCATTTTAAATTGGAAACTCCCACTTTGACTTTGACCCTCTTTCATCATTCAGTTGACTAAAATATCATGCAGAATTTTTTTTTGACACTTATATGCTAAAGGAAGCGAGGAATTTGTGTAATTTAGTCCTTGAATCAAAAACTTTTGATCCAGGAAAGATTACCAGAGAAGTGTGATTTTTTTTTCTCCAATGACAATGCTTGAAATCGACTCTAATCTGCATTTTAAATTGGAAACTCCCACTTGGACTTTGACCCTCTTTCATCATTCAGTTGACTAAAATATCATGCAGAATTTTTTTTGACACTTAAATGCTAAAGGAAGCGAGGATTTAATCCTTGAATCAAAAGAATTAGGTCCATAAAAGATTACTGGAGAATTGTAAAAACCCTAGCCCTAATCCTAGCCCTAACCCTAACCGGAGAGTTGTAAAATTTTATCTAATGAAAATGCTTGAAATTGACTCAAATCTACATTTTAAATTGGAAACTCCCACTTGGACTTTGACCTTTTTTCATCGTTCAGTTCATGAAGATATTCTGAGACAGATCATTTTTGACAAGTACATGCTAAAGAAAGTCTGTAATTTATTCCTTGAATCAAAAACTTTTGATCCAGGAAAGATTACCAGAGAAGTGTGATTTTTTTCTCCAATGACAATGCTTGAAATTGACTCTAATCTGCATTTTAAATTGGAAACTCCCACTTGGACTTTGACCCTCTTTCATCATTCAGTTGACTAAAATATGCAGAATTTTTTTTGACACTTAAATGCTAAAGGAAGCGAGGAATTTAATCCTTGAATCAAAAGAATTAGGTCCAGAAAAGATTACTGGAGAATTGTAAAAACCCTAACCCTAATCCTAGCCCTAACCCTAACCGGAGAGTTGTAAAATTTTATCTAATGAAAATGCTTGAAATTGACTGTAATCTGCAATTTAAATTGGAAACTCCCACTTTGACTTTGACCCTCTTTCATCATTCAGTTGACTAAAATATCATGCAGAATTTATTTTGACACTTAAATGCTAAAGGAAGCAAGGAATTTAATCATTGAATCAAAAGTATTAGGTCCAGAAAAGATTACTGGAGAATTGTAAAAACCCTAACCCTAATCCTAGCCCTAACCCTAACCGGAGAGTTGTAAAATTTTATCTAATGAAAATGCTTGAAATTGAGACAAATCTGCATTTTAAATTGGAAACTCCCACTTGGACTTTGACCTTTTTTCATCGTTCAGTTCATGAAGATATTCTGAGACAGATCATTTTTGACAAGTACATGCTAAAGAAAGTCTGTAATTTATTCCTTGAATCAAAAACTTTTGATCCAGGAAAGATTACCAGAGAAGTGTGATTTTTTTCTCCAATGACAATGCTTGAAATTGACTCTAATCTGCATTTTAAATTGGAAACTCCCACTTGGACTTTGACCCTCTTTCATCATTCAGTTGACTAAAATATCATGCAGAATTTTTTTTGACACTTAAATGCTAAAGGAAGCGAGGAATTTAATCCTTGAATCAAAAGAATTAGGTCCAGAAAAGATTACTGGAGAATTGTAAAAACCCTAACCCTAATCCTAGCCCTAACCCTAACCGGAGAGTTGTAAAATTTTATCTAATGAAAATGCTTGAAATTGACTGTAATCTGCAATTTAAATTGGAAACTCCCACTTTGACTTTGACCCTCTTTCATCATTCAGTTGACTAAAATATCATGCAGAATTTTTTTTGACACTTAAATGCTAAAGGAAGCAAGGAATTTAATCATTGAATCAAAAGTATTAGGTCCAGAAAAGATTACTGGAGAATTGTAAAAACCCTAACCCTAATCCTAGCCCTAACCCTAACCGGAGAGTTGTAAAATTTTATCTAATGAAAATGCTTGAAATTGACTCAAATCTGCATTTTAAATTGGAAACTCCCACTTGGACTTTGACCTTTTTTCATCGTTCAGTTCATGAAGATATTCTGAGACAGATCATTTTTGGCAAGTACATGCTAAAGAAAGTCTGTAATTTATTCCTTGAATCAAAAACTTTTGATCCAGGAAAGATTACCAGAGAAGTGATTATTTTCTCCAATGACAATGCTTGAAATTGACTCTAATCTGCATTTTATATTGGAAACTCCCACTTGGACTTTGACCCTCTTTCATCATTCAGTTGACTAAAATATCATGCAGAATTTTTTTTGACACTTAAATGCTAAAGGAAGCGAGGAATTTAATCCTTGAATCAAAAGAATTAGGTCCAGAAAAGATTACTGGAGAATTGTAAAAACCCTAACCCTAATCCTAGCCCTAACCCTAACCGGAGAGTTGTAAAATTTTATCTAATGAAAATTCTTAAAATTGACTCTAATCTGCATTTTAAATTGGAAACTCACACTTGGACTTTGACCTTTTTCCATCGTTCAGTTCATGAAGATATTCTGAGACAGATCATTTTTGACAAGTACATGCTAAAGAAAGTCTGTAATTTATTCCTTGAATCAAAAACTTTTGAACCAGGGAAGATTACCAGTGAAGGGTGATTTTTTTTTCTCCAAAAACAATGCTTGAAATTTACTCTAATCTGCATTTTAAATTGGAAACTCCCACTTGGACTTTTACCCTCTTTCATCATTCAGTTGACTAAAATATCATGCAGAATTTTTTTTGACACTTAAATGCTAAAGGAAGCGAGGAATTGAATCCTTGAATCAAAAGAATTAGGTCCAGAAAAGATTACTGGAGAATTGTAAAAACCCTAACCCTAATCCTAGCCCTAACCCTAACCGGAGAGTTGTAAAATTTTATCTAATGAAAATGCTTGAAATTGACTCTAATCTGCATTTTAAATTGGAACCTGCCACTTGGACTTTGACCTTTTTTCATCGTTCAGTTCATGAAGATATTCTGAGACAGATCATTTTTGACAAGTACGTGCTAAAGAAAGTCTGTAATTTATTCCTTGAATCAAAAACTTTTGATCCAGGAAAGATTACCAGAGAAGTGTGATTTTTTTCTCCAATGACAATGCTTGAAATTGACTCTAATCTGCATTTTATATTGGAAACTCCCACTTGGACTTTGACCCTCTTTCATCATTCAGTTGACTAAAATATCATGCAGAATTTTTTTTGACACTTAAATGCTAAAAGAAGCGAGGAATTTAATCCTTGAATCAAAAGAATTAGGTTCAGAAAAGATTACTGGAGAATTGTAAAAACCCTAACCCTAATCCTAGCCCTAACCCTAACCGGAGAGTTGTAAAATTTTATCTAATGAAAATGCTTGAAATTGACTGTAATCTGCAATTTAAATTGGAAACTCCCACTTTGACTTGGACCTTTTTCCATCGTTCAGTTCATGAAGATATTCTGAGACAGATCATTTTTGACAAGTACATGCTAAAGAAAGTGTGTAATTTAGTTATTGAATCAAAAACTTTTGAACCAGGAAAGATTACCAGTGAAGGGTGATTTTTTTTCTCCAAAAACAATGCTTGAAATTTACTCTAATCTGCCTTTTAAATTGGAAACTCCCACTTGGACTTTGACCCTCTTTCATCATTCAGTTGACTAAAATATCATGCAGAATTTTTTTTGACACTTAAATGCTAAAGGAAGCAAGGAATTTAATCATTGAATCAAAAGAATTAGGTCCAGAAAAGATTACTGGAGAATTGTAAAAACCCTAACCCTAATCCTAGCCCTAACCCTAACCGGAGAGTTGTAAAATTTTATCTAATGAAAATGCTTGAAATTGACTCTAATTTGCATTTTAAATTGGAAACTCCCACTTGGACTTTGACCTTTTTTCATCGTTCAATTCATGAAGATATTCTGAGACAGATCATTTTTGACAAGTACATGCTAAAGAAAGTCTGTAATTTATTCCTTGAATCAAAAACTTTTGATTCAGGAAAGATTACCAGAGAAGTGTGATTTTTTTCTCCAATGACAATTCTTGAAATTGACTCTAATCTGCATATTAAATTGGAAACTCCCACTTGGACTTTGACCCTCTTTCATCATTCAGTTGACTAAAATATCATGCAGAATTTTTTTTGACACTTAAAAACTAAAGGAAGCGAGGATTTAATCCTTGAATCAAAAGAATTAGGTCCAGAAAAGATTACTGGAGAATTGTAAAAACCCTAACCCTAATCCTAGCCCTAACCCTAACCGGAGAGTTGTAAAATTTTATCTAATGAAAATTCTTAAAATTGACTCTAATCTGCATTTTAAATTGGAAACTCACACTTGGACTTTGACCTTTTTCCATCGTTCAGTTCATGAAGATATTCTGAGGCAGATCATTCTTGACAAGTACATGCTACAGAAAGTCTGTAATTTATTCCTTGAATCAAAAACTTTTGATCCAGGAAAGATTACCAGAGAAGTGTTATTTTTTTCTCCAATGACAATGCTTGAAATGGACTCTAATCTGCATATTAAATTGGAAACTCCCACTTGGACTTTGACCCTCTTTCATCATTCAGTTGACTAAAATATCATGCAGAATTTTTTTTGACACTTAAATACTAAAGGAAGCGAGGAATTGAATCCTTGAATCAAAAGAATTAGGTCCAGAAACGATTACTGGAGAATTGTAAAAACCCTAACCCTAACCCTAATCCTAGCCCTAACCCTAACCGGAGAGTTGTAAAATTTTATCTAATGAAAATTCTTAAAATTGACTCTAATCTGCATTTTAAATTGGAAACTCCCACTTGGACTTTGACCTTTTTCCATCGTTCAGTTCATGAAGATATTCTGAGACAGATCATTTTTGACAAGTACATGCTACAGAAAGTCTGTAATTTATTCCTTGAATCAAAAACTTTTGATCCAGGAAAGATTACCAGAGAAGTGTGATTTTTTTCTCCAATGACAATGCTTGAAATGGACTCTAATCTGCATTTAAAATTGGAAACTCCCACTTGGACTTTGACCCTCTTTCATCATTCAGTTGACTAAAATATCATGCAGAATTTTTTTTGACACTTAAATGCTAAAGGAAGCGAGGATTTAATCCTTGAATCAAAAGAATTAGGTCCAGAAAAGATTACTGGAGAATTGTAAAAACCCTAACCCTAATCCTAACCCTAACCCTAACCTGAGAGTTGTAAAATTTTATCAAATGAAAATGCTTGAAATTGACTCTAATCTGCATTTTAAATTGGAAACTCCCACTTTGACTTTGACCCTCTTTCATCATTCAGTTGACTAAAATATCATGCAGAATTTTTTTTGACACTTAAATGCTAAAGGAAGCGAGGAATTGAATCCTTGAATCAAAAGAATTAGGTCCAGAAAAGATTACTGGAGAATTGTAAAAACCCTAACCCTAATCCTAGCCCTAACCCTAACCGGAGAGTTGTAAAATTTTATCTAATGAAAATTCTTAAAATTGACTCTAATCTGCATTTTAAATTGGAAACTCCCACTTGGACTTTGACCTTTTTCCATCGTTCAGTTCATGAAGATATTCTGAGACAGATCATTTTTGACAAGTACATGCTACAGAAAGTCTGTAATTTATTCCTTGAATCAAAAACTTTTGATCCAGGAAAGATTACCAGAGAAGTGTGATTTTTTTCTCCAATGACAATGCTTGAAATGGACTCTAATCTGCATATTATATTGGAAACTCCCACTTGGACTTTGACCCTATTTCATCATTCAGTTGACTAAAATATCATGCAGAATTTTTTTTGACACTTAAATGCTAAAGGAAGCGAGGATTTAATCCTTGAATCAATAGAATTAGGTCCAGAAAAGATTACTGGAGAATTGTAAAAACCCTAACCCTAATCCTAGCCCTAACCCTAACCGGAGAGTTGTAAAATTTTATCTAATGAAAATTCTTAAAATTGGCTCTAATCTGCATTTTAAATTGGAAACTCCCACTTGGACTTTGACCCTCTTTCATCATTCAGTTGACTAAAATATCATGCAGAATTTTTTTTGACACTTAAATGCTAAAGGAAGCGAGGAATTTAATCCTTGAATCAAAAGAATTAGGTCCTGAAAAGATTACTGGAGAATTGTAAAAACCCTAACCCTAGCCCTAACCCTAACCGGAGAGTTGTAAAATTTTATCTAATGAAAATTCTTAAAATTGACTCTAATCTGCATTTTAAATTGGAAACTCCCACTTGGACTTTGACCTTTTTCCATCGTTCAGTTCATGAAGATATTCTGAGACAGATCATTTTTGACAAGTACATGCTAAAGAAAGTCTGTAATTTATTCCTTGAATCAAAAACTTTTGATCCAGGAAAGATTAGCAGAGAAGTGTGATTTTTTTTCTCCAATGACAATGCTTGAAATTGACTCTAATCTGCATTTTAAATTGGAAACTCCCACATGGACTTTGACCCTCTTTCATCATTCAGTTGACTAAAATATCATGCAGAATTTTTTTTGACACTTAAATGCTAAAGGAAGCAAGGAATTTAATCCTTGAATCAAAAGAATTAGGTCCAGAAAAGATTACTGGAGAATTGTAAAAACCCTAACCATAATCCTAACCCTAACCCTAACCTGAGAGTTGTAAAATTTTATCTAATGAAAATGCTTGAAATTGACTCTAATCTGCATTTTAAATTGGAAACTCCCACTTGGACTTTGATCCTCTTTCATCTTTCAGTTCATGAAGATATTCCGAGACAGATCATTTTTGACAAGTACATGCTAAAGAAAGTGTGTAATTTAGTTCTTGAATCAAAAACTTTTGATCCAGGAAAGATTACCAGTGAAGTGTGATTTTTTTCTCCAAAAACAATGCTTGAAATTTACTCTAATCTGCATTTTAAATTGGAAACTCCCACTTTGACTTTGACCCTCTTTCATCATTCAGTTGACTAAAATATCATGCAGAATTTTTTTTGACACTTAAATGCTAAAGGAAGCGAGGAATTGAATCCTTGAATCAAAAGAATTAGGTCCAGAAAAGATTACTGGAGAATTGTAAAAACCCTAACCCTAATCCTAGCCCTAACCCTAACCAGAGAGTTGTAAAATTTTATCTAATGAAAATTCTTAAAATTGACTCTAATCTGCATTTTAAATTGGAAACTCCCACTTGGACTTTGACCTTTTTCCATCGTTCACTTCATGAAGATATTCTGAGACAGATCATTTTTGACAAGTACATGCTACAGAAAGTCTGTATTTTATTCCTTGAATCAAAAACTTTTGATCCAGGAAAGATTACCAGAGAAGTGTGATTTTTTTCTCCAATGACAATGCTTGAAATGTACTCTAATCTGCATTTTAAATTGGAAACTCCCACTTGGACTTTGACCTTTTTCCATCGTTCACTTCATGAACATATTCTGAGACAGATCATTTTTGACAAGTACATGCTACAGAAAGTCTGTATTTTATTCCTTGAATCAAAAACTTTTGATCCAGGAAAGATTACCAGAGAAGTGTGATTTTTTTCTCCAATGACAATGCTTGAAATGTACTCTAATCTGCATTTTAAATTGGAAACTCCCACTTGGACTTTGACCCTCTTTCATCATTCAGTTGACTAAAATATCATGCAGAATTTTTTTTGACACTTAAATGCTAAAGGAAGCGAGGATTTAATCCTTGAATCAAAATAATTAGGTCCAGAAAAGATTACTGGAGAATTGTAAAAACCCTAACCCTAATCCTAGCCCTAACCCTAACCGGAGAGTTGTAAAATTTTATCTAACGAAAATTTTTAAAATTGACTTTAAGGGAAGCGTGGAATTTTGTCCTTGAATCAAAAAAATTTCATCCTGAAAAGATTACCCAAGAATTGTAAATTTTTCTCTCCATTGAACATGCTTGAAATTGAGTCTCATCTGCATTTTAAAATGGACACATCCTCTTGTACTTTCACCTTGTTTCATTTTTCATTTGACAAAGTCATTCTGAGGCAGAAAATTTTTGACACCTAATTGTTAAGTTACATTTGAGAGAAATATTTCGCAGCACGTCAGCTGTCTTCATATTTATGTTCTGGCAGAATATAGGGCCAGGGCATAGGCATTGTTTTGCCACCGACATGAGGAAAGCTCATACCGCTTCCACACCTATATATTCTTTCATCTGTTGGTAAATCTGTGCTTGCTATGGCAACACATATACTAAAATTGGAACGATACAGAGAAGATTAGCATGGCCCCTGCGCAAGGATGACACGCAAATTCGTGAAGCGTTCCATATTTTGCTTGGTTTCCCTGGTTCCTAACTTAATCAAACTGCATGCAATGATAGAGTCTAGTCAAGTGGCTTTTATTGTCATTTTGACCATATACAGTGATACAATACACAGTGAAATGAGACAGCATTCCTCCAGGACCATGGTACTATGTATAACACTACATCGACACAGGACTACATAAAGAGCAAGTGTGCAAAAACAGTGTGACACAAGACAGTGCAATAGAAGAAATAGAAGTGATGATAGGAGGTAAGACAGGCTAAGTGTGAAGTGCAACAGTGCAATTGGTTGTGCAAAACGTTATTGAGGTATTGGACACCATGTGGAATATTCCTAAATGAAACTATTGCAATACTTCTCAAGGAATGGACGTTAGGAGGAAACCTGTTCAGTATAGATGATTGGAATAATCAGAAAAATATAAAGCAGCATGAAATTCTTTCACTGGAAAAGACTGAGCCTGGTACAAGCATCTTATGGTTATATGTGAAGATGAGGAAAATATCAGATGGCTATGCTGACTCAAATGTTATTTGTACCACAGTTCTGTATTTAGGTCTTTGAATCTAAAGTATCTGATACAGAACAGATGACCGGGGACATGTAGAATTGAGTCTACAATGAAAAATGCTTGAAATTAACTCAACTCTGCATTTTAGAATGGAAACTCCCACTTGGACTTTGACCCTATTTCATAATTTAGTTGACTAAAATATCATGCAGAATTTTTTTTGACACTTAAAAGCTAAAGGAAGCGAGGATTTAATCCTTGAATCAAAAGAATTAGGTCCAGAAAAGATTACTGGAGAATTGTAAAAACCCTAACCCTAATCCTAGCCCTAACCCTAACCGGAGAGTTGTAAAATTTAATCTAATGAAAATGCTTGAAATTGACTCTAATCTGCATTTTAAATTGGAAACTCCCACTTGGACTTTGACCTTTTTCCATCGTTCAGTTCATGAAGATATTCTGAGACAGATCATTTTTGACAAGTACATGCTAAAGAAAGTCTGTAATTTATTCCTTGAATCAAAAACTTTTGATCCAGGAAAGATTAGCAGAGAAGTGTGATTTTTTTTCTCCAATGACAATGCTTGAAATTGACTCTAATCTGCATTTTAAATTGGAAACTCCCACTTGGACTTTGTCCCTCTTTCATCATTCAGTTGACTAAAATATCATGCAGAATATTTTTTTGACACTTAAATACTAAAGGAAGCGAGAATTTAATCCTTGAATCAAAAGAATTAGGTCCAGAAAAGATTACTGGAAAATTGTAAAAACCCTAACCCTAATCCTAGCCCTAACCCTAACCGGAGAGTTGTAAAATTTTATCTAATGAAAATGCTGGAAATTGACTGTAATCTGCATTTTAAATTGGAAACTCCGACTTGGACTTTGACCTTTTTCCATCGTTCAGTTCATGAAGATATTCTGAGACAGATCATTTTTGACAAGTACATGCTAAAGAAAGTCTGTAATTTAGTCCTTGAATCAAAAACTTTTGATCCAGGAAAGATTACCAGAGAAGTGTGATTTTTTTTATCCAATGACAATGCTTGAAATTGACTCTAATCTGCATTTTATATTGGAAACTCCCACTTGGACTTTGTCCCTCTTTCATCATTCAGTTGACTAAAATATCTTGCAGAAATTTTTTTTGACACTTAAATACTAAAGGAAGCGAGGATTTAATCCTTGAATCAAAAGAATTAGGTCCAGAAAAGATTACTGGAGAATTGTAAAAACCCTAACCCTAATCCTAACCCTAACCCCAACCGGAGAGTTGTAAAATTTTATCTAATGAAAATGCTGGAAATTGACTGTAATCTGCATTTTAAATTGGAAACTCCCACTTGGACTTTTATCCTCTTTCATCATTCAGTTTACTAAAATATCATGCAGAAATTTTTTTTGACACTTAAATGCTAAAGGAAGCGAGGATTTAATCCTTGAATCAAAAGAATTAGGTCCAGAAAAGATTACTGGAGAATTGTAAAAACCCTAACCCTAATCCCAACCCTAACCCCAACCGGAGAGTTGTAAAATTTTATCTAATGAAAATGCTGGAAATTGACTGTAATCTGCATTTTAAATTGGAAACTCCCACTTGGACTTTGACCTTTTTCCATCGTTCAGTTCATGATGATATTCTGAGACAGATCATTTTTGACAAGTACATGCTAAAGAAAGTCTGTAATTTATTCCTTGAATCAAAAACTTTTGATCCAGGAAAGATTAGCAGAGAAGTGTGATTTTTTTTCTCCAATGACAATGCTTGAAATGGACTCTAATCTGCATATTATATTGGAAACTCCCACTTGGACTTTGACCCTATTTCATCATTCAGTTGACTAAAATATCATGCAGAATTTCTTTTGACACTTAAATGCTAAAGGAAGCGAGGATTTAATCCTTGAATCAAAAGAATTAGGTCCAGAAAAGATTACTGGAGAATTGTAAAAACCCTAACCCTAATCCTAACCCTAACCCTAACCTGAGAGTTGTAAAATTTTATCTAACGAAAATGCTTGAAATTGACTCTAATCTGCATTTTAAATTGGAAACTCCCACTTTGACTTTGACCCTCTTTCATCATTCAGTTGACTAAAATGTCATGCAGAATTTTTTTTGACACTTAAATACTAAAGGAAGCGAGGAATTCTTGAATCAAAATAATTAGGTCCAGAAAAGATTACTGGAGAATTGTAAAAACCCTAACCCTAATCCTAGCCCTAACCCTAACCGGAGAGTTGTAAAATTTTATCTAATGAAAATTCTTAAAATTGACTCTAATCTGCATTTTAAATTGGAAACTCCCACTTGGACTTTGACCTTTTTCCATCGTTCAGTTCATGAAGATATTCTGAGACAGATCATTTTTGACAAGTACATGCTACAGAAAGTCTGTAATTTATTCCTTGAATCAAAAACTTTTGATGCAGGAAAGATTACCAGAGAAGTGTGATTTTTTTCTCCAATGACAATGCTTGAAATGGACTCTAATCTGCATATTAAATTGGAAACTCCCACTTGGACTTTGACCCTCTTTCATCATTCAGTTGACTAAAATATCATGCAGAATTTTTTTTGACACTTAAATGCTAAAGGAAGCGAGGATTTAATCCTTGAATCAATAGAATTAGGTCCAGAAAAGATTACTGGAGAATTGTAAAAACCCTAACCCTAATCCTAGCCCTAACCCTAACTGGAGAGTTGTAAAATTTTATCTAATGAAAATTCTTAAAATTGACTCTAATCTGCATTTTAAATTGGAAACTCCCACTTGGACTTGTACCTTTTTCCATCGTTCAGTTAATGAAGATATTCTGAAACAGATCATTTTTGACAAGTACATGCTACAGAAAGTCTGTCATTTATTCCTTGAATCAAAAACTTTTGATCCAGGAAAGATTACCAGAGAAGTGTGATTTTTTTTCTCCAATGACAATGCTTGAAATGGACTCTAATCTGCATTTTAAATTGGAAACTCCCACTTGGACTTTGACCCTCTTTCATCATTCAGTTGACTAAAATATCATGCAGAATTTTTTTTGACACTTAAATGCTAAAGGAAGCGAGGAATTGAATCCTTGAATCAAAAGAATTAGGTCCAGAAAAGATTACTGGAGAATTGTAAAAACCCTAACCCTAATCCTAGCCCTAACCCTAACCGGAGAGTTGTAAAATTTTATCTAATGAAAATGCTGGAAATTGACTTTAATCTGCATTTTAAATTGGAAACTCCCACTTGGACTTTGATCCTCTTTCATCTTTCAGTTCATGAAGATATTCCGAGACAGATCATTTTTGACAAGTACATGCTAAAGAAAGTGTGTAATTTAGTTCTTGAATCAAAAACTTTTGATCCAGGAAAGATTACCAGTGAAGGGTGATTTTTATTTCTCCAAAAACAATGCTTGAAATTTACTCTAATCTGCATTTTAAATTGGAAACTCCCACTTTGACTTTGACCCTCTTTCATCATTCAGTTGACTAAAATATCATGCAGATTTTTTTTTGACACTTAAATGCTAAAGGAAGCGTGGATTTAATCCTTGAATCAAAAGAATTAGGTCCAGAAAAGATTACTGGAGAATTGTAAAAACCCTAACCCTAATCCTAACCCTAACCCTAACCTGAGAGTTGTAAAATTTTATCAAATGAAAATGCTTGAAATTGACTCTAATCTGCATTTTAAATTGGAAACTCCCACTTGGACTTTGACCGTCTTTCATCATTCAGTTGACTAAAATATCATGCAGAATTTTTTTTGACACTTAAATGCTAAAGGAAGCGAGGATTTAATCCTTGAATCAAAAGAATTAGGTCCAGAAAAGATTACTGGAGAATTGTAAAAACCCTAACCCTAATCCTAACCCTAACCCTAACCTGAGAGTTGTAAAATTTTATCTAATGAAAATGCTTGAAATTGACTCTAATCTGCATTTTAAATTGGAAACTCCCACTTTGACTTTGACCCTCTTTCATCATTCAGTTGACTAAAATACCATGCAGAATTTTTTTTGACACTTAAATGCTAAAGGAAGCGAGGAATTGAATCCTTGAATCAAAAGAATTAGGTCCAGAAAAGATTACTGGAGAATTGTAAAAACCCTAACCCTAATCCTAGCCCTAACCCTAACCGGAGAGTTGTAAAATTTTATCTAATGAAAATTCTTAAAATTGACTCTAATCTGCATTTTAAATTGGAAACTCCCACTTGGACTTTGACCTTTTTCCATCGTTCAGTTCATGAAGATATTCTGAGACAGATCATTTTTGACAAGTACATGCTACAGAAAGTCTGTAATTTATTCCTTGAATCAAAAACTTTTGATCCAGGAAAGATTACCAGAGAAGTGTGATTTTTTTCTCCAATGACAATGCTTGAAATGGACTCTAATCTGCATATTATATTGGAAACTCCCACTTGGACTTTGACCCTATTTCATCATTCAGTTGACTAACATATCATGCAGAATTTTTTTTGACACTTAAATGCTGAAGGAAGCGAGGATTTAATCCTTGAATCAATAGAATTAGGTCCAGAAAAGATTACTGGAGAATTGTAAAAACCCTAACCCTAATCCTAGCCCTAACCCTAACCGGAGAGTTGTAAAATTTTATCTAATGAAAATTCTTAAAATTGACTCTAATCTGCATTTTAAATTGGAAACTCCGACTTGGACTTTGACCCTCTTTCATCATTCAGTTGACTAAAATATCATGCAGAATTTTTTTTGACACTTAAATGCTAAAGGAAGCGAGGAATTTAATCCTTGAATCAAAAGAATTAGGTCCTGAAAAGATTACTGGAGAATTGTAAAAACCCTAACCCTAGCCCTAACCCTAACCGGAGAGTTGTAAAATTTTATCTAATGAAAATTCTTAAAATTGACTCTAATCTGCATTTTAAATTGGAAACTCCCACTTGGACTTTGACCTTTTTCCATCGTTCAGTTCATGAAGATATTCTGAGACAGATCATTTTTGACAAGTACATGCTACAGAAAGTCTGTAATTTATTCCTTGAATCAAAAACTTTTGATCCAGGAAAGATTACCAGAGAAGTGTGATTTTTTTCTCCAATGACAATGCTTGAAATGGACTCTAATCTGCATATTATATTGGAAACTCCCACTTGGACTTTGACCCTATTTCATCATTCAGTTGACTAACATATCATGCAGAATTTTTTTTGACACTTAAATGCTGAAGGAAGCGAGGATTTAATCCTTGAATCAATAGAATTAGGTCCAGAAAAGATTACTGGAGAATTGTAAAAACCCTAACCCTAATCCTAGCCCTAACCCTAACCGGAGAGTTGTAAAATTTTATCTAATGAAAATTCTTAAAATTGACTCTAATCTGCATTTTAAATTGGAAACTCCGACTTGGACTTTGACCCTCTTTCATCATTCAGTTGACTAAAATATCATGCAGAATTTTTTTTGACACTTAAATGCTAAAGGAAGCGAGGAATTTAATCCTTGAATCAAAAGAATTAGGTCCTGAAAAGATTACTGGAGAATTGTAAAAACCCTAACCCTAGCCCTAACCCTAACCGGAGAGTTGTAAAATTTTATCTAATGAAAATTCTTAAAATTGACTCTAATCTGCATTTTAAATTGGAAACTCCCACTTGGACTTTGACCTTTTTCCATCGTTCAGTTCATGAAGATATTCTGAGACAGATCATTTTTGACAAGTACATGCTAAAGAAAGTCTGTAATTTATTCCTTGAATCAAAAACTTTTGATCCAGGAAAGATTAGCAGAGAAGTGTGATTTTTTTTCTCCAATGACAATGCTTGAAATTGACTCTAATCTGCATTTTAAATTGGAAACTCCCACTTGGACTTTGACCCTCTTTCATCATTCAGTTGACTAAAATATCATGCAGAATTTTTTTTGACACTTAAATGCTAAAGGAAGCGAGGATTTAATCCTTGAATCAAAAGAATTAGGTCCAGAAAAGATTACTGGAGAATTGTAAAAACCCTAACCCTAATCCTAGCCCTAACCCTAACCGGAGAGTTGTAAAATTTTATCTAATGAAAATTCTTAAAATTGACTCTAATCTGCATTTTAAATTGGAAACTCCCACTTGGACTTTGACCTTTTTCCATCGTTCAGTTCATGAAGATATTCTGAGACAGATCATTTTTGACAAGTACATGCTACAGAAAGTCTGTATTTTATTCCTTGAATCAAAAACTTTTGATCCAGGAAAGATTACCAGAGAAGTGTGATTTTTTTCTCCAATGACAATGCTTGAAATGTACTCTAATCTGCATTTTAAATTGGAAACTCCCACTTGGACTTTGACCCTCTTTCATCATTCAGTTGACTAAAATATCATGCTGAATTTTTTTTGACACTTAAATGCTAAAGGAAGCGAGGATTTAATCCTTGAATCAAAATAATTAGGTCCAGAAAAGATTACTGGAGAATTGTAAAAACCCTTACCCTAATCCTAACCCTAACCCTAACCTGAGAGTTGTAAAATTTTATCTAATGAAAATGCTTGAAATTGACTCTAATCTGCATTTTAAATTGGAAACTCCCACTTTGACTTTGACCCTCTTTCATCATTCAGTTGACTAAAATATCATGCAGAATTTTTTTTGACACTTAAATGCTAAAGGAAGCGAGGATTTAATCCTTGAATCAATAGAATTAGGTCCAGAAAAGATTACTGGAGAATTGTAAAAACCCTAACCCTAATCCTAGCCCTAACCCTAACTGGAGAGTTGTAAAATTTTATCTAATGAAAATGCTTGAAATTGACTCTAATCTGCATTTTAAATTGGAAACTCCCACTTTGACTTTGACCCTCTTTCATCATTCAGTTGACTAAAATATCATGCAGAATTTTTTTTGACACTTAAATGCTAAAGGAAGCGAGGATTTAATCCTTGAATCAAAAGAATTAGGTCCAGAAAAGATTACTGGAGAATTGTAAAAACCCTGACCCTAATCCTAACCCTAACCCTAACCTGAGAGTTGTAAAATTTTATCTAATGAAAATGCTTGAAATTGACTCTAATCTGCATTTTAAATTGGAAACTCCCACTTTGACTTTGACCCTCTTTCATCATTCAGTTGACTAAAATATCATGCAGAATTTTTTTTGACACTTAAATGCTAAAGGAAGCGAGGATTTAATCCTTGAATCAAAAGAATTAGGTCCAGAAAAGATTACTGGAGAATTGTAAAAACCCTAACCCTGCGCAAGGATGACACGCAAATTCGTGAAGCGTTCCATATTTTGCTTGGTTTCCCTGGTTCCTAACTTAATCAAACTGCATGCAATGATAGAGTCTAGTCAAGTGGCTTTTATTGTCATTTTGACCATATACAGTGATACAATACACAGTGGAATGAGACAGCATTCCTCCAGGACCATGGTACTATGTATAACACTACATCGACACAGGACTACATAAAGAGCAAGTGTGCAAAAACAGTGTGACACAAGACAGTGCAATAGAAGAAATAGAAGTGATGATAGGAGGTAAGACAGGCTAAGTGTGAAGTGCAACAGTGCAATTGGTTGTGCAAAACGTTATTGAGGTATTGGACACCATGTGGAATATTCCTAAATGAAACTATTGCAATACTTCTCAAGGAATGGACGTTAGGAGGAAACCTGTTCAGTATAGATGATTGGAATAATCAGAAAAATATAAAGCAGCATGAAATTCTTTCACTGGAAAAGACTGAGCCTGGTACAAGCATCTTATGGTTATATGTGAAGATGAGGAAAATATCAGATGGCTATGCTGACTCAAATGTTATTTGTACCACAGTTCTGTATTTAGGTCTTTGAATCTAAAGTATCTGATACAGAACAGATGACCGGGGACATGTAGAATTGAGTCTCCAATGAAAAATGCTTGAAATTAACTCAACTCTGCATTTTAGAATGGAAACTCCCACTTGGACTTTGACCCTATTTCATAATTTAGTTGACTAAAATATCATGCAGAATTTTTTTTGACACTTAAATGCTAAAGGAAGCGAGGATTTAATCCTTGAATCAAAAGAATTAGGTCCAGAAAAGATTACTGAAGAATTGTAAAAACCCTAACCCTAATCCTAGCCCTAACCCTAACCGGAGAGTTGTAAAATTTTATCTAATGAAAATTCTTAAAATTGACTCTAACCTGCATTTTAAATTGGAAACTCCCACTTGGACTTTGACCTTTTTCCATCGTTCAGTTCATGAAGATATTCTGAGACAGATCATTTTTGACAAGTACATGCTAAGGAAAGTCTGTAATTTATTCCTTGAATCAAAAACTTTTGATCCAGGAAAGATTAGCAGAGAAGTGTGATTTTTTTTCTCCAATGACAATGCTTGAAATTGACTCTATTCTGCATTTTAAATTGGAAACTCCCACTTGGACTTTGACCCTCTTTCATCATTCAGTTGACTAAAATATCATGCAGAATTTTTTTTGACACTTAAATGCTAAAGGAAGCGAGGATTTAATCCTTGAATCAAAAGAATTAGGTCCAGAAAAGATTACTGGAGAATTGTAAAAACCCTAACCCTAATCCTAACCCTAACCCTAACCTGAGAGTTGTAAAATTTTATCTAATGAAAATGCTTGAAATTGACTCTAATCTGCATTTTAAATTAGAAACTCCCACTTTGACTTTGACCCTCTTTCATCATTCAGTTGACTAAAATGTCATGCAGAATTTTTTTTGACACTTAAATACTAAAGGAAGCGAGGAATTGAATCCTTGAATCAAAAGAATTAGGTCCAGAAACGATTACTGGAGAATTGTAAAAACCCTAACCCTAACCCTAATCCTAGCCCTAACCCTAACCGGAGAGTTGTAAAATTTTATCTAATGAAAATTCTTAAAATTGACTCTAATCTGCATTTTAAATTGGAAACTCCCACTTGGACTTTGACCTTTTTCCATCGTTCAGTTCATGAAGATATTCTGAGACAGATCATTTTTGACAAGTACATGCTAAAGAAAGTCTGTAATTTATTCCTTGAATCAAAAACTTTTGATCCAGGAAAGATTAGCAGAGAAGTGTGATTTTTTTTCTCCAATGACAATGCTTGAAATTGACTCTAATCTGCATTTTAAATTGGAAACTCCCACTTGGACTTTGACCCTCTTTCATCATTCAGTTGACTAAAATATCATGCAGAATTTCTTTTGACACTTAAATGCTAAAGGAAGCGAGGATTTAATCCTTGAATCAAAAGAATTAGGTCCAGAAAAGATTACTGGAGAATTGTAAAAACCCTAACCCTAATCCTAACCCTAACCCTAACCTGAGAGTTGTAAAATTTTATCTAATGAAAATGCTTGAAATTGACTCTAATCTGCATTTTAAATTGGAAACTCCCACTTTGACTTTGACCCTCTTTCATCATTCAGTTGACTAAAATGTCATGCAGAATTTTTTTTTGACACTTAAATACTAAAGGAAGCGAGGAATTGAATCCGTGAATCAAAATAATTAGGTCCAGAAAAGATTACTGGAGAATTGTAAAAACCCTAACCCTAATCCTAGCCCTAACCCTAACTGGAGAGTTGTAAAATTTTATCTAATGAAAATTCTTAAAATTGACTCTAATCTGCATTTTAAATTGGAAACTCCCACTTGGACTTTGACCTTTTTCCATCGTTCAGTTAATGAAGATATTCTGAGACAGATCATTTTTGACAAGTACATGCTACAGAAAGTCTGTCATTTATTCCTTGAATCAAAAACTTTTGATCCAGGAAAGATTACCAGAGAAGTGTGATTTTTTTCTCCAATGACAATGCTTGAAATGGACTCTAATCTGCATTTTAAATTGGAAACTCCCACTTGGACTTTGATCCTCTTTCATAATTCAGTTCATGAAGATATTCTGAGACAGATCATTTTTG